>NC_092111.1:25119893-25167393 GCF_045679555.1 Salvelinus alpinus | reverse complement strand
GGTCTCTAGACGGGGTCAAGCCAGTCTACCCTACAGGGTCTCTAGACGGGGTCAAGCCAGTCTACCCTACAGGGTCTCTAGACGGGGTCAAGCCAGTCTACCATACAGGGTCTCTAAACGGGGTCAAGCCAGTCTACCCTACAGGGTCTCTAGACGGGGTCAAGCCAGTCTACCCTACAGGGTCTCTAGAGGGCATCAGGCCAGTCTACCCTACAGGGTCTCTAGACGGGGTCAAGCCAGTCTACCCTACAGGGTCTCTAGAGGGCATCAGGCCAGTCTACCCTACAGGGTCTCTAGATGGGGTCAGAGTCACCTTTGTTTATAACGTAAACAACTTGACATACCTAACATACCTCGCCTTCAGACATTCTCTTTCGATGGACTAGATTCCTAGAGATATACAACACACTGTGTGTATAACACATGCATTACATGTGGATGTGTATAATATATGTGTACTCTTCCTGAAACACAAGGAATATACTGACATTTCCACTAAAGTAGTCAATGTTTTTAGGAAACTCGCTCTCTTCTTCTCCCTCTCTCACTCACTCTATCTCCCATTCTCACTCCTGTTCTCTCTCTCCCTCTCACCATCTCCCTCTTTTTCTCCCCCTCTCTCTCTCTCCCTCTCTTTCTCTCTCTCTCTGTCTCTCCCCCTATCTCTCTCTCTCTGCCTCTCTTTCTCTCTGTGTCTCTCCCCCTAACACTCTCTCTCTCCCTCTGTTGTTGTTTTAACCTCTCTGGGCTCAAAGGGAAGAGTTTGGAAGAGATCATATTTCTAATGAAAACCAGAAAAGAAAAGGAGATGGTTTAGGAGGAAATTAAGAAGTCAGTCTTGGAACATACTGCTAAAGGCTCAAATACAGGGCAGAGTTGTGTCCCTCCAAACCAGGAACAAGCTCCTCTTCTATTGTCACGCCCTGACCTTAAAGATCCTTTTTATGTCTCTATTTTGGTTTGGTCAGGGCGTGAGTTGAGGTGGGCATTCTATGTTTTGTGTTTCTATGATTTTCTATTTCTATGTTTTTGCCGGGTATGGTTCTCAATCAGGGACAGCTGTTTATCGTTGTCTCTGATTGAGAACCATACTTAGGTAGCTCTTTTTTCCACCTGTCTTTGTGGGAAGTTAACTTTGTTTGATGGCACTTTGCCTTAAGCTTCACGGTTTGTTTTGGTATTGTTTATTGTTTTGTTGGTGACATCTACTATTAAAAGTATGTACGCTGACCACGCTGCACCTTGGTCCTCTTCTTACGACAGCTGTGACATCTATCCAAAAACAACCTCAATTTAGCATTATAGAAACTTTAAATAGTGTGTTTATATCCGGAGTAGGGGGTAGGGAATAGGGAGTAGAGAATAGGGACGAATAGGGAGTAGGGAGGGGCAGCTGGAAATGTGCTGTGTGAGAGTTTTTCTGACCAGAAATTCCATCCACGAAAACTGTGACACGCATCACACAGGGACCGTGTTCTCTACAGATGTAGGATCTTAATTTGAGCCAGTTTGCTACAGCAGGAAAATAATCCTGCAGCAATAGGAAATGTGAATGATTATCTGGATTATAATTGGAAATTTTTGTAGGGGTTGATTCAGTTTTCGTAAGGGAAAATCAAGTCTGAAATTTCAAAGTGGAAATTACAAACTTCAGAAGCCTTTTAAAATTCCAAATACACTACAAGTTTACAATTTCCTGCATTACTGGCCTACCTCCAGCTCTGTCTCCCAGCGGTTGATGTCATCTGTAGACTGGTTCAACTTCTCCAATTCCCCCTGTTTACACATAACACACAGGAGACAGGGAGGAGGGAAGGAGGAGAGAGGACAGGAGGGAAAATTGAGAGGAGGGAGAAAATAGAGAGAAGGAGGGAGAGAATAAAGAGAGGAGGATATAGGGTGGAAAGAGAATGAGAGATAAAGAATGCAGAGATTGGGAAGAGAAAGGATGGTGTGCGTAAATAGAGAGAAGAAGGAGAATGGAATGAGGGGAATAGAATTGGAGGGAAAGCGAAAAAGATGGAGGTATGAAAAGGAAAGCAGGGGAACGTTAATTCAAATATGTCATCATCTCAGCCAGGCCCTAACACATCTGGAGATGGTTAAACGTTGAACATGTGTGTGTGTGTGTGTGTGTGTGTGTGTGTGTGTGTGTGTGTGTGTGTGTGTGTGTGTGTGTGTGTGTGTGTGTGTGTGTGTGTGTGTGTGTGTGTGTGTGTGTGTGTGTGTGTGTGTGTGTGTGTGTGTGTGTTGCCTCTAGATAACCTTCACTTCTCTTTACCACCTCATGTCCCATTGTCATTCCGACATGCCTAATAACGTAATAACATCAAAATATCTATCTTGCTACAATAATAACAGCTAGGCTAATCACTGTACCTGGATCCTGGGGTCCAACTCTTCCTCCTCGTGAGATTCACACTCTTCCTCTGATCTGTTTCCATGTTCCAACTTCTCCATATTTCTTTGTTTTTTGGGGGGTTCTTTGAACCAGGGTGCTACACAAAATGCGACCCCCGCCGAGATGAGACTTCTGCGGCTAGTTTAGTTCAGACGGTCCGTCTCCTCTGACTACACCCGTAGAAGACTCAACAGTATAATAGAATCCACAGCATGCTCGCAAATACACGAATATACTGCAGTTAGATAGAGAATGAGAGATGCAGGAAAGCGTGTCTGTCTGTAGCTCATTATTGAAATGAATCCCACAGACACAACAGTCGGTTCTGCTGAAAGCGACTTTCCCCGACAGATACTGACCGTGTGAGTGAGTTAGAGGGTTTCCACTAGTTACCAAAGCCAAAAAGTCATAATTGGCTATATCGTAAAAATTCAGGAAACAAAAATTTGATTTTTGGTCTTAATTTAAGGTTAGTGTTAGGCATAACGTTAGCAGTGAGGTTAAGGATCGGGTTAGGTTTAAAATCACATTTTAAGAAGATACATTTCAGAAATAGGCGGGGTTTATGACTTTGTGGTTGTGGTAACTAGTGACGACCGCGTTAGAGAGGGGCGAGAGCGAGAGAGAGAGACAGAGATGAAGAATGCAACAACCTAAGAAAGAAATTGAGAGACAGAGAGACCCAGAAAACCTGAGCCTACGCCTTCCCTATGGCGAATCACTAAAACAATACAGAAATACACTACGGAAAAGAAGGAGCAGCTCAATGTAATTGAAGAATCCATAGACTCTAACCACTTCTGGGAAAATTGGAAAACACTAAACAAACAACAACAAAAATAGTTATCTATCCAAAACGGAGATGAATGGGTAAATCACTTCTCCAATTGTTTTGGCTCTATAACAAAGAACAAACAGCAAAAACATATACATGATCAAATACAAATCATAGAATCAACTATTAAAGACTACCAGAACCCACTGGATTCTCCAATTACATTGAATGAACTACAGGACAAAATACAAACCCTCCAACCCAAAAAGCCCAGTGGTATTGATGGTTTCCTCAATGACATTATAAAATATACAGACCACAAATTCACATTGGCTATACTTAAACTCTTTAACATCATCCTTAGCTCTGGCATCTTCCCAAATATTTGGAACCAAGGACTGATAACCCAATCCACAAAAGTGGAGACAAATTTGACCCCAATAACTTCCGTGGGATATGCGTCAACAGCAACCTTGGGAGAATCCTCTGCATTATCATTAACAGCAGACTAGTTCATTTCCTCACTGAAAACAATGTACTGAGCAAAAGTTAAATTGTCTTTTTACCAAATTACCGTACGACAGAACACGTATTCATCCTGTACTTTACAAACAAACAAAACAAAACAAAGTCTTCTCATGCATTGTTGAATTCAAAAAAGCTTTTGACTAAATTTGGATGAGGGTCTGCTATACAAATTGATGAAAAGTGGTGTTGAGGGAAAAACATACAACATTATCAAAATCCATGTACAGAAACAACAAGAGTGGCAAAAAAAAAACATTTCTTTCCACGGGGCCATGGGGTGAGACAGGGATGCAGCTTAAGCCCCACCCTCTTCAACATATATATCAATGAATTTGCGAGGGCACTAGAACAGTCTGCAGCACCAGACCTCACCCTACTAGAATCTGAAGTCAAATGTCTACTGTTTGCTGATGATCTGGTGCTTCTGTCGCCAACCAAGGAGGGCCTACAGCAGCACCTAGACTTTCTGCACAGATTCTGTCAGACTTGGGCCCTGATAGTGAATCTCAGTAAGACAAAAATAATAGTGTTCCAAAAAAGGTACAGTCGCCAGGACCACGAATACAAATTCCATCTAGATACCGTTGCCTTAGAGCACACAAAAAACTATACATAGCTCGGCCTAAACCTCAGCGCCAAAGGAAACTTCCACAAAGCTGTGAATGAGCTGAGAGACAAGGCAAGAAGGGCCTTCTATGCCATCAAAAGGAACACAAAATTCGACAAACCAATTAGGATCTGACTAAAAATACTTGAATCAGTTATAGAACCCATTGCCCTTTATGATTGTGAGTTCTGGGGTCCGCTCACCAACCAAGAATTCACAAAATGGGACAAACACCAAATTGAGACTGTGCATGCAGAATTCTGCAAAAGTATCCTCAGTGTACAATGTAAAACACCAAATAATGCATGCAGAACAGAATTAGGCCGATACCCGCTAATGATCAAAATCCAGAAAAGAGCCGTTAAATTCTACAACCACCAAAAAGGAAGCGATTCCCAAACTTTCCATAACAAAGCCATCACCTACATAACCTGGAGAAGAGTCCCCTAAGCAAGCTGGTCCTAGGACTCTGTTCACAAACACAAACAGACCCCACAGAGCCCCAGGACAGCAACACAATTAGACCCAACCAAATCATGAGAAAATAAAAATATAATTATTTGGCACATTGGAAAGAATTAACAAATAAACAGAGCTCTGACTATGTACAGACTCAGTGAGCATAGCCTTGCTACTGAAAAAGGCCACCATAGGCAGACCTGGCTCTCAAGAGAAGACAGGCTATATACAGACTGCCCACAAAATGAGGTGGAAACTGAGCTGCACTTCCTAGCCTCCTGCAAAATGTATGTACAGACACATATTTCCCTCAGATTATACAGATCCATAAGGAATTTGAAAACAAACCCAATTTTAATAAACTCCCATATCTAATGGGTGAAATACCACAGCATGCCGTCACAGCAGCAAGATTTGTGACCTGTTGCCACAAGAAAAGGGCAACCAGTGAAGAACAAACACCATTGTAAATACAACCCACATTTATTTGTATTTATTTTCCCTTTTGTACTTTAACTATTTTCACATCGTTACAACACTGTATATAGACAAAGTATGACATTTGACATGTCTTTATTCTTTTGGAACTTCTGTGAGTGTAATGTTTACTGTGAATTGTTATTGTTTATTTCAATTTTGTTTATTATCTACTTCACTTGCTTTGGCGATGTTAACATATGTTTCCCATGCCAATAAATCCCTTGCATTGAAATTGAAATTGAGAGAGAGGGAGCTGTGGCGAGAGATTAGATAAAATGGGAATTGGGGATAGTGCGCCCCGTTTCTGACCATTAAGTTGAACGTAGAAGCAGGCGCGAGGATTAAAGAGAGCACAGAGAAGGTGAAAGGACTGCGCTCACTGTATTGTCATAGTCATACTGACGTGTTGTGTTATCATGTAGAAGTCATGAATAACTTCATACTGAATAAGAAATGTATGTTCAGTACAAGTTCAGGGTGAACAAGTTATATGATCAGGTTTATAAGCAGCTGTAAGAGAGAGAAGATAAGAGAGAAGAGAGAGAGAGGGAGAGAACTTTGTATAAAGCTCCTGCCCTCCAAACACACTCACTGGAATGGCAGTGTGGTCAAGGGGTCGGAAGGATTGCCTTGCTCAAGTAGTATTTTACTGGGTGATTTTCACTTCTACTGGAGTCATTTTCTATTAAGGTATCTTTACTTTTACTCAAGTATGACAATTGGGTACATTACTTTTACTCAAGTATGACAATTGGGTACATTACTTTTACTCAAGTATGACAATTGGGTACATTCTCCACCACTGCTCATTTGAGTGTTGACTGATGTGACACCCCCCACACACACAAACATGAGGGATCACAATGTTCTCTCAATGTTCTGTCTACGGTGTGCATAGCATATATAGAGTATAGTTTTCAGGCTGCCATATCTATGTGATCATTGTCTGAAAGTGGTCCAGTGGTTCATTTCACTAGAGGGACAATCTAGATAGGGTGCTGCTGCCACCTAGCGGACCTCTGGACCTCCGTCAGCTAGCCTACACACGGCAGCTTGGATTTATTGTAGCCTAGACAGTACACACCCACATTATCTTTACGTAAAGTGTGTGAACTGAAAAGCCTGCCTCATTCATGTTGGAATGAAGACAGTTATAGAAATAAACTTCAGTATAAATCATTGGTAAATGAAGTTAGCCTAGTGTCATTACAATAAGTAGGCTAGGCCTAGGCTCCAGCTTTTAGCCCACGTGTGATTACGCTTACTATTATATAACATTTCTAGACAGTGCCTATATAATGAGATTAGGCATATAGGCCTACTGCTCTATGTAGAATAACATTACTTTCAATAGGGAATACATCTGAAACGACACCCTATTTGCATTTATAGTCTTGAACGTTAGTCTCTGGCTGCTTGTTGAGAACCAAACAATAATTTCGTATGGAGGCACGGAATTTATCGATGACAGCCCTGTGCCGCGTCTCAGCCTGTCGTCATCGCGTTGAATCGTTAAGGGGCGTAACGTTCCACAACGCGTGCGTAACGTATGTATGCGACCCCAGACGGACTGCTCCCCGCTGATCTCATCGGTTAATGGACTACTGAAAGGATGAGGGTTTGAGAAAACACCTTATTGTTACCGAATACCGTGAAGCCAGTGTAATGCAATAGTGAAAAGATCTTGTCTCTCTCGCCACGCGCATGGCGCGTTAGGGGAAACTGTAGGCTACAGCTGTCTGTCCGGTCAGCTGTTTTTATATACCGAGAGACAGCAGCATCACTAGGAGGGCACGAGACCACAGACTAGTCTATACCGGCGCCCCGGACTCCCACAGACCAGACCGCCAGGACTAACTGAGAGGACAGAGAGAGGAGGGCAGAGAGAGAGAGAGAGAGGAGGATGGAGTTTAAGCAGCTGGTGGAGGTGGCGGAGAAATGGTGTTCGTCGGTTCCGTTCGATCTGATCTTTGCAGAGGAGGATGATGAGAGGAGACTGGACTTCTACGCAGAACCGGGAATCTCATTCTATGTCCTTTGTCCCGATAACATGACGGGAGGGACCGAGAATTTCGTAAGTGTGTGTGTGTTTGTGTATGCGTTTGTGGGGTTGCAGTGTTTTGGGGTTTGCTTCTCGGGTCCCCCGGCGCAGTGTGTGTGTGCGCAACGGGAATGATGTCACTGCAGTTTGATTTGGTGCACCGGACTATAGCACGCCTGGCGCGCATGTTGTTTTGGTCGCATTATATGCCGCGACCTCTTTTATCTGCAAACAGTTGGGATAACCCGCATTGAGCTGCTATGGGCATGCCGCTTGTCCTGCGCATATAGACACAGGCCTGCAATAGCAGTGCTGTTGTTGTTTTGTCCGCTGCTCTCTAGTCCCCACTCTACATCAGCTGGCCAGAGGGCGCGGACACCACAGTTCTCCTGGCGCGGCGCCCGGCAGTAAATAGATTATGTCAGCAGTCGCAGCGGTTGTGGGGCCTATAAGGACTCAGGGCCGTGCATCCCTCCATATGCAACTGGCAGTAATACCTCATGTTGTATACATTTGCTATGTAAATATGTAATGCACATGCAGAGTCACTCAGCTCCTCTATGATGCAGATGTGTTTTCTCATGTAGGCCTGTTTGGTCTCTAGTCTGTTTACTGCACTAGGTCCTATCCCCTCCATCTCTGCCACTTTCTCTCCCTCTCTGATTCACTCTCTCACTATCACTCCCTCACACACACACAAACTGTTTTGTTCTTCTATCCTCGTGGGGACCTAAAATGTATTCCCATTCCAAATCCTATTTTCCCAAACCCTAAACCTAACCCTTACCATAAACCTAAACGTAACCCCTTACCCTAATTCTAACCTTAACCCTAATTGTAACTCTAAACCTAACCCCTAAATTTAAAATAGCCTTTTTTTGGGAAATGTCCCCACAAAGGCGAATTTACCTTGTTTTACTCTCCTTGTGGGAACTTTTGGGGATTTTAGGTCTCCACAAGGATATAAGAACCAACCCACACACACAAACACACACACACAGTGCTGGGTAGTCCCAAGGGCAGACACTGGCAGTACCAGTCTGCAGTGAAATATGGTACCTCTCTCTCTCTGGCTGGCAGATTAGATCCTGTTACCATGCCAATCAATACTGCTATCAGCAGGGGGAGACACACACACACAGTGAATGCACCGCTCCCTCTCGGTCACAGGGGGACACCGTTTAGGGTTGGCCAATCCCTGGAGAGCTCATGGGAGTGCCAAGGCTTTAAGTTCAGGACACTAACACAGTCTTGTGGCACATGGATTCAAACCCCGGTCAGTTGTACATGTGTGATTCACTCACGTCCATGTCCAGTATCTTGACGTTCTCTGTCTGTCTGTCTGTCTGTCTGTCTGTCTGTCTGTCTGTCTGTCTGTCTGTCTGTCTGTCTGTCTGTCTGTCTGTCTGTCTGTGTGTGTGTGCGTGTGCGTGTGCGTGCTTAACTACAGCAGTAGTTGTTCCAGTAACACTCCTACTTGAGCTCCTGTCCTTGAATGTCTGTGTTATCTCGCTCTCTAATCTCTGGGTTTTACTTCTACTAGCTGTACTCTGACCTCATATAAAACTCAGTGTATCGACCCAACATCTACCATGTATATATATATACCTTTGACATTAGCACAGTATTACGGTAATAATGTGACAATGTGGCTACATGGGTTAGGTTAATAACCTGTGTGTGTGTGTGTGTGTGTGTGTACAGCATGTATGGAGTGAGAGTGAGGACTGCCTGCCATTCCTACAGCTAGCCCAGGACTACATCTCCTCCTGCGGGAAGAAAACACTGCTAGAGGTCCTGGACAAAGTCTTCACTTCCTTTAGACCTGTAAGTAGCCTAACGCTACGCAATAACACAACTAGACTACTCCTACATAACAACTAAACTACTCCTACATAACATAACTAGACTACTCCTACAGAACATAACAACTAGACTACACCTACAGAACATAACAACAAGACTACTCCTACAGAACATAACAACTAGACTACTCCTACAGAACATAACAACTAGACTACTCCTACAGAACATAACAACTAGACTACTCCTACATAACATAAAACTAGACTACTCCTACATAACAACTAAACTACTCCTACATAACAACTAGACTACTCCTACAGAACATAACAACTAGACTACTCCTACAGAACATAACAACTAGACTACTCCTACATAACATAAAACTACTCCTACAGAACATAACAACTAGACTACTCCTACAGAACATAACAACTAGACTACTCCTACAGAACATAACAACTAGACTACTCCTACATAATATAAAACTAGACTACTCCTACATAACAACTAAACTACTCCTACATAACATAACAACTAGACTACTCCCACAGAACATAACAACTAGACTACTCCTACAGAACATAACAACTAGACTACTCCTACAGAACATAAAAACTAGACTACTCCTACAGAACATAACACCTAGACTACACCTACAGAACATAACAACTAGACTACTCCTACATAACATAACAACTAGACTACTCCTACATAACATAACAACTAGACTACTCCTACATAACATAACAACTAGACTACTTCTACATAACAACTAGACTACTCCTACAGAACATAACAACTAGACTACTCCTACATAACATAACAACTAGACTACTCCTACATAACATAACAACTAGACTACTCCTAATAACATAACAACTAGACTACTCCTACATAACATAACAACTAGACTAGTCATAGACAATAAAACAACTAGACTACTCCTATAGACAATTAAACAACTAGACTACTCCTACAGAACATAACAACTAGACTACTCCTAAATAACATAACAACT
The DNA here is from genome assembly GCF_045679555.1 of Salvelinus alpinus. Classification (NCBI taxonomy): domain Eukaryota; kingdom Metazoa; phylum Chordata; class Actinopteri; order Salmoniformes; family Salmonidae; genus Salvelinus; species Salvelinus alpinus. The sequence continues at coordinate 25,157,278 of NC_092111.1, read as the reverse complement.
AGACTACTCCTACAGAACATAACAACTCGACTACTCCTACATAACAAAACAACTAGACTACTCCTACATAACAACTAGACTACTCCTACATAACATAACAACTAGACTACTCCTACATAACATAACAACTAGACTACTCCTACATAACAACTAGACTACTCCTACAGAACATAACAACTAGACTACTCCTACAGAACATAACAACTAGACTACTCCTACAGAACATAACAACTAGACTACTCATAGACAATAAAACAACTAGACTACTCATAGACAATAAAACAACTAGACTACTCATAGACAATAAAACAACTAGACTACTCCTACAGACAATTAAACAACTAGACTACTCCTACATAACAACTAGACTACTCCTACATAACATAACAACTAAACTACTCCTACATAACATAACAACTAGACTACTCCTAAAGACAATAAAACAACTAGACTACTCCTAAAGACAATAACAACTAGACTACTCCTACAGAACATAACAACTAGACTACTCCTAAAGACAATAACAACTACACTACTCCTAAATACAATAACAACTAGACTACTCCTACAGAACATAACAACTAGACTACTCCTAAAGACAATAAAACAACTAGACTACTCCTAAAGACAATAAAACAACTAGACTACTCCTAAAGACAATAACCACTGTTAAATGTCATCCTCTCCCTCATCTCGGTCTTCTTCTACTTCTCTCTCCCATTTTCTCCCCCTCTCTCTTCATCTCTCTCCATCTCTCTCTTTCTCTCCCTTTCTCTCCCTCTAGTTGCTGGGTCTACCAGACATAGATGATGAGACGTTTGAGCAGTACCATGCAGGCGTGGAGGAGGAACCAGAGCCGGATCACCAGCAGATGGGAGTCAGCCAGCAGTGATGCCTACAGAAGAGGTGTCCGACCGGGCCACAATAATTACCCACGCCTCTGGTCTCATCCCCTGCATCAATACACAGGCCCAACGATCCTGTAGCGACTATACAAAGTCATAATGTATACTCAGATTCATAATGTTCACATACACAGGACAGCCGGACAGCCAGCCTGCTGAAATGTACCATTGCATTCTTTAACTTGTCAAAAGCTTTGCTCTCCAGATATTGCACTCCTTCTCATGTCACACACACACACACACACACACACACACACACACACACACACACACACACACACACACACACACACACACACACACACACACACACACACACACACACACACACACACACACACACACACACACACACATATAGCCGTGCCATACAACATTATTATTAATGTCATTCATACAGCAGGCTACAACATATAGTTTCTATTACTAACCACCACCATGCTGGTTCTAGCATGATAAACATGACACTCTCCAACCTTGCTCAGCATATCCACCTAAAGACAAACAATCAACTAGTCTAGCAGCAACAACATACTCCCTCCCCAGCCTGGCCGCCCAGACATAGCAGAGCACTGTCACTGTCAACCATGTAACACCTGACTGGAACCATCCACTGTACCACACAATGCTAGCCAAACCAGCACATTGTTGTGAACTTGTAACAATGTTAGCGGTGAAAATAGAGGGAGGAATAGAGAAAAAATGTAATCCTATGTTAGAAACTGTCCCTTATGTACTGCTGTGAAGTTGGCCAAAAGCTGCTGTATCTGTGTGTTTATTTCATATTGAGTGTGTGTGTGTGTGTGTGTATTTGTGCGTGTTTTGTGTGGGTGTGTGCGTCACCACCATCAGTGCACTGCTACGCTTTTACTATCCCCACGGACCTGAAGGAGTAGGATGAAGTTGTGTTTAGACACTGATCCGAGGTCATTTTTCCCCGTTATTGGGATTGGGGAAAGTAAACTGTTCCTAGATCTGTGTCTACAGGCAACGTCTACCTGCAGCGGCCTTCTTCCACCTTACTAAACTAGGCCTACACTTGTTACTCTCTCTGAACATGGCAACTACGATAGATGTAAGTCTCTCTCCGAATGCTTTTAAGTCTTTACTTTGGCTTATGAACACAATTTTTAGTTACATTATTTAACTGAATGTTTGTCATGCTAATGTGTGTTTTTATGTTCTGTCCTCCAGTGTGTGTGAAGGTATTCAATAAATAAATGTGTGGAGGGAGCAGTGAGTCTGACTGGGTTTTTGATATGCAAATATAATGTACATATTACATATCTATATTAAGTATGACAATTATATATCTGCCAGACTTTTTATAAACATCTGCTATGTCTATAGCCTAAATTGTGTCCATGCAACTTTTGCTGATGTTAATGGGCTTGATGTCACTTGACCACACACACACACACACACACACACACACACACACACACACACACACACACACACACACACACACACACACACAGTGAAGGGGGACGGCATTAGGGCAAACCTTTTGCATGGCCCGGTGTCCTGGTTGGGCGGAGTTTGTACATATTAGACCATTCCATTGGTCTTTAAGCTAAATCTCCACTCATCCAGGAGACCGGGATGAGTCAAAACGAAGTCGACCATTGCTTAGCTCCTGTCAACAATCACAGTCAGCAGACGAAACTACAGCAGAGCAGATAGAGATCATAGTGACGCCGCTTTCGTTTCAACAGTCTGTAATCGAGAAATGTCGAGAAGGTGCATACATAGTCACTAAAGTGGTCGGACCTACTGTCGCGGTGTGGGACTTGTTGTGCGGCCAACCGCCATGATCATAGCGCATAAAATATTGGAATGAAGCCGCGACGCAACAATAAACTTTGATATGGAGAATGAAGCGATTTGGCAGTCAATTTTGTCTGTCGAGAATCAGTCCGTTATCGTGTTTGATTTAACGTTTGACTTTTCAAGACACTTTTATTACTTTGGCTGTTTTTGCTGTTAACACAACTACTGGACTGGACACTGTCATGCGCTCTATGTCTCTCTTGTGACATCGAGTTTCAGCGTTTTTTCTAGGCTATTTATGGTTTATTTGAATAGTGACATGATATAAACACTGATATATCGATTAAACATCTATCTGAAGCTTTGCACATTGTGTAGGACCATTTTCAACACCTGTCCCTGATGAGCTTCATGAGAGTGAAGAGCACTTTCCAGGACTGTTCTGTTTTATAGACCTTATAGGACTTCATATCTTGGGGAAGTTAGAATAGGACAGGAACCACCATGGGTGTCTGGCAGAGTAGCCCCGTGGCTGAGAGTCGAACCCGGGCGTATTCTAGCCCTGTTGAACCCTCTGGAAGCAGCACTACCCCAGGGTTCAGATACACAGCCAGTCCTGGCGGCCCCAGAATTCGCTACACCGGAGGGACCCGACCCAGCTCCTACCACCAGGTGTGTGTAATGATAGTGGTTTGGAACCATACTTCCATGATGAGTAACTGCCTGAGACCTGAAGATTTGTGTTAGCTCCCCAAGCTAATGCCAAGGCTTCAGTTCAGGATGCTAACACAGTGTTGTGGCACACAGGTTCAAACCCCAGGCAGTTATACCTGTGTGATTCACTCACGTCCATGTCCAGTATCTTGACGTTCAGTGTGTGTGTGTGTGTGTGTCCACCAGACAGGGATGAGTATACCACATGGTGGCCAGAGCAGCAGTCTGGACCAGGAGGAGACAGATGGGGAGAGAGGAGGAGAACACCAGATGATGATTGGCTCTCTACCACTTCACCTGTCCCCTCACCTACTGGGAGGTAGGCTAAAGTGTGTGCGTGTTTTTTCCGGTCCTGACTACATCAAGGTTTCCCTCTGGGTGCACGTTTTGGTTTCTGCTCTAGCACTACAAAGCTGATTCAAATAATCAAAGCTTGATGATGAGTTGATTATTTGAATCAGCTGTGTAGTGCTCGGGCAAAAACCAAAATGTGCACCCAGAGGGGGCCCGGGACCAAGTTTGGGAAACCCTGGTCTACATGATATCTTATTCCACAACAAGAAAACTGTGTTGTTCTAAAGCCTCTCACTGGGTAGAGAAGAAGAGGATAGATAACAAATGTGCTTTCTCCCTGTGAAATACACATACACTCTCTTCTGTTGTGGGGCGAGAGGAGCACATTAGCCCACAGATAAGCACGTACTTCCTCCATGGCACATGTCTCACACACACAAACACAGGTTTTGTACTGGAGAGTGAGTGTCTGTCAGTCTGTAACTTATTGAACTTTTCTTAAAGAACCATGAATGTCATCGTGATCATAAATTGACCTTTGGTCATTATGCAGACATGACCACATGGTTGACCTACACACACACACACACACACTCTCTCTCTCTCTCTCTCTCTCGCTCTCTCTCTCTCTCTCTCGCTCTCTCTCGCTCTCTCTCGCTCTCTCTCTCTCTCTCTCTCTCTCTCTCTCTCTCTCTCTCTCTCTCTCTCTCTCTCACACACACACACAGAGAGAGTTTGTGGCGAGACCGAGAAAAAGGTCTGGTTGGATGGAGTGTGTGCTGACATGTCCTGCTACATTTTTCCCAGGCTTTCTCTGTCCTGTGTGCAGTAAGTTTGTGGCGTCAGATGTAATGGAGATCCATCTGATCATGTGTCTCACCAAATCACGACTCCGCTACAACGGTGAGTGTGTGATTGTATATCTCTCTGTGTACGCCCATTAATCTTGTTAGTCTGCCTGTTTGGCCTGCTGGTTCAGGATGCCTTCTGATTGGCTAGCATGGTATGTCAGGATGATGATTGATTTGTGTGTGTTGTGTCCCAGAGGATGTTCTGATGAAAGATAGTGGGGAGTGTGCCATCTGTCTAGACGAGATGGAGCAGGGACACACCATCTCTAGACTCCCCTGTCTCTGTATATACCACAAATGGTAACCACACACACACACACACACACACACACACACACACACACACACACACACACACACACACACACACACACACACACCTACCTGACTACAGTAAGATGCTGTTACTTTACTCGTAGTCCCCCTCGCTCTTTCTCTCTCTCTCTTTCTCTCAGGTGTATAGACGAGTGGTTTGAGGTGAATCGTTCGTGTCCAGAGCACCCCTTGGACTAAGGGCTCAGATTCCCACAGAATATCTACCATCTATCTACTTCATCCACATCGTCATGACATGCTGGCCTATGAATCTACTTCATCTAGATCTATGTCTGACCTGCTGGTCTGTGAATCTACTTTACCTATCAACGTCTGACCAGTGACACGAGCCTGTGAAGTTTAGCAGTGCTGGAAATTGCCAGGAACCTCACGATACGATATTATCACGATACTTACTTTAAAAAAAAAGTTTAGTCATTTAGCACAGTGGTTCCCAGGGTGAGCGCGGGGGTCTCAGTCCAGCTTTAAACCTACTCTTGAAAGTTGTAATAGTAGAATACACAAGGTGCAATTTAGAAATTGGCCAGTGCATCATCAGTCCTCTTGTGACATTAGTCATTGCATACCTTAGAGAGCTATTTATAACTTGTCAGAAATGTCCAGAAGAACTAGCCCATGTCAGCTAACATTTTTTATTTATTTGTTTTTGTCACTCACATGAATACACATTAGACATGACAAAATGTATATAATTGCAATAAAATTAGCTTTAAACCTGCAAAATTTTCTCCACCAACAAGATGGGTGTGAATCACCAAAAGTGATTGTGCCCATAGAAATAGACGTGGCGTGTGTGCGCGCAGGGGAGGCTCGGGATGTTCCCCACTGCTGGAAGTGGGGCCCCGAGGGAAAATGTTTGGGAACCCCTGATTTAGCAGACAGTCTTATCCAGAGTGACTTACAATTACTGCATTTATCTTAAAATAGCTAGGTGGTACAATCACATATCACAGGCATAGTAAGTATCCGTGGAGGCTGGTGGGAAAAATGTACTCATCAGTGGAGGCTGGTGGGAGGAGCTATAGGAGGATGGGCTCATTGTAATGGCTGGAATGGAATTTATGGAACAGTATCAAACACGTCAAAAATATGGAAACCATGTGTTTGACTCATTTCCATTAATTCCATTCCAGCCATTACAATGAGCCCATCCACCTATAGCTCCTCCCACCAGCCTCCACTGATAAGTACATGTTTCCCAAAGTCAGAGCTAGATGAGGGGTGGGGGAGGGAGTCGAGTGCAAGTGTTGGTTTATAAACTACGTAGGTGCCAATACAATATGTATTGCGATTCTATATGTGTTGTGATTTTAATTGCGATTTGATGTTCCAAACATATTGCTCACCATATGTCTGCTGCAGAGAGACGAGAGCATGAAAATGAGTTTTGATCATTCAGTGAAATAAGAGCTGAAAACATGTTGGCTCAGTATTTAAAAAGAAGATGGAGAACAAGCTATAGGATGAAAAATAGTTCTGGCGCAGGTACAGCTGACTAGTACTAGCAATTATTATTATTTGTAAATCTTTTATTTTTACAAATCAAAGCTTGGAGTCAAATATTGATAATATCATCCAAAATATCACGATATGTAACTGTATACATTTTCCCCACATCACTACTGGATTGCCTCACTCACTTGCTAAAAGACTAAACGGGATAACCTGAATATACACTTAGTATACACTTAAACGCACATTTAGAGACCATAGACTTCAAGTGTGGAGAACGGGCCAGGACCCAATTATGGGTCTTCTGAGAGTGTTGGTGGACTGCTAAAAGAGCAGAGTTCTGGTGCCCAACTGCACAGTCGATGACGTGGCACGCAACCATTGGTTGAAGCATGCAGCGTCTGAGCAGGGTAGCGCGACCATCACCTCCAGTGATCTAATCCTCTCAGATTTACACTAGTTTAGTGAGTAGGGTGGAATTTGGGATGGGGGGGGGCATACGTTCATTGATTTCATATTACTGTATGACAATGTAATAATGAGTTTGTTGATCATCAGCTGTACTGCTGCGAAGTGAGGGAATTTAGACAATTGTAAGTGCTGTAACTGAAACATGCTGCTAATTTTGAGTCTCAATTACACACATTTATGTCAATTATGAAATCACATCTTCTGTTGGTTCATTGCTTTATTTCTGTGGTTGTGTAAAATCTAGGTAGCATACAGCAAATTCAGCAGAAATGTTAACATTTGATTTAAAACACACCTTTTATTTACTCAAGCATCTTTGTTATATATATATTTTGCACAAGTTTGTATTTGTTGAATTAAGTAAAAACTAAAGCACAAATCAACTCCAGAATTTGTACTGGGACACTATGGTGATAATTCTGTATATACATAGTTGTATGTTCAACGTCATTAACGACTACAAAATTATGATTTGTTGAAAAGACAATTGTACCAGATACAGTTTAGGGAGCAGAGATCCTTGAGACGTTTCTTAAGAAACAAAGAATAACAATTTACATTAAATCAATTGATTTCTGAAGTAACTGATTTCATTCAGTATACATCTATTAAATACATTAAAACATCTCCCATTTCTCTCAAAGGCCCCATTCCATTTCAATTGAACCATTCGTCATCAAATCTCTCCAAAGCCACATCACATGCATTAGTCTTTATGGTGTCTGTCTGTGTGTTTGTCCGAAATGGCACTCTATATAGTGCACTACTTTTGACCAGAGCCCAATAGGTTGTAATTTCAGATGGATTCTGGCTACATTTACACAGGCAGCCCAATTCTGATATTTTTTCCACTAGTTAGTCTTTTGACCAATCACATCAGATCTTTTCAGAGCTGATCCGATTGGTCAAAACACCAAATCAAAAGACCAATTAGTGGAAAAAAATATCTGAATTACTTAATGACCTGTGAGATCTTGTCCAGGATAGAAGGGCCACTGTAGTTGTTGGTCTGAACCTCCTCTAGTCTCCTCATGTACTGCACTGGTAGACCGTTCTGCTGGGCTCCTAAACACACCACCTACACACACCCACACACGTTATTTCCTTTCACTTGCTTGTACTGCGGGGAGGGGGGCAGGCTTGTGTGTGTATCTGTTTGCATTGTGGTGAGGGAAAACAGGCGTGTGTGCGTCCAATGTGTGTTTACCTGTTTGTATTGTGGCGAGGGGGGACAGGCGTGGAAGCGGTTCATCTGGTACGTTCTACAGAGCAGCGCCCCGTCGTCTGTCTCTACTGTCACCTCTAAGGGGAAGTACATACCCATGTCCACCCCCTCCTGCCTACACACACACACAACATGGAGAGATGAGATGAAGTACAGGATGAAGACCATAGAATGTATGTTGCCATCAGATGAGACTCACTGGTGTGTGTGTGTGTGTGTGTGTGAGTGAGTGAGTGACTCACTGGTCCAGGCTGGCTAGGTGGTCGTTGCTCATCCTCCAGACCACCCCCCACACCTCTCCCCCCTCTTTCTGCTCGATGGTTGCTACTCCTCCATGCCAACGGTTGTCAATGTGCTCCCCCCACAGACCAAAGTTCAATGTGTAGTCCTGGGGAGGTTTAGGGTGGGAGGGGGTTGGGGGGCGGGATGAGAAAGAGAGACCCTGTTAGAATACTATGACAATGCATTTTTGGATGTGTCACATAGCCTACTCTGTAACACCTTTTCACTGTGTGAGTGAAGACAATAGTATTCATTTTCTATTCGAGGTCATTCTATTCTTTATATAGACTGGGGGGAATTAATGTACTCCATGTAACTGAACTACTCGTGACGATAACCCTAGGGCGTGGAATTATAGCGTCATCTTGCGGCCGGTTGGGCTATTGAACGCCATGAAAGAACGCCATGTTGCTTGTTGGTTATCTCCTACTAGTTACACCAGAAGAGTCCGAAATATCCAAACTAAAAGTAGCTTGCCTACTGGGGGCGCTGCGGACCTGATTACCTTCAGTCGGCCGGTGCAATGAAATATAGCTGAGGGGTTTGCCAGCTGAAGTCTCTCCTTCAACAAGTTGCTTCCAAAAGCAAAATACATGAAGTGATCTGCTGTTGCTGCCATGTTTCCTAAGCAAAACCTTGCGATATCAGCCAAGTTACCAATCATACGAGAATGTCAGCCTTTAAATTATATAAAAAGATCACCGGTTAAAATAAAAGTGAAATAAATAGCGATATACTTAATAATTTACATATTATCTACAGCCCATTATTACTCATGCAGTCGGCTTGTTTCCGGGTAGTGTGTCCGGCTCATCTCATTGGCTGGAAGGGGCTCAACCCGTTAAAGACACAGTGTATGATTTTTGAGCGTTCATGTGCGCTATCAAGACATTCTTAAATATTGCGTACTTAATAGCTGAGTCTAAATCGGTTGGTTTTGAGCAGTGCTGAAAAAGACCATCAAACTGAACAAACCAGTTTAAATGCATATATTTTTTAATTATCACTTCGCTAGTCATATCATATGACATCCCTTTCTAAGCCTCAAGACACCATTCATATTACACCTATCTTACACCAAATATACCTGTGATTTTTTCCCGAACAGTACGGTTCCACATACAGTCGATCATCATGTGACAAAGATAATCATGTTATCACTGTAGTATCATTATCGAAAACTCAGCCTGTGTTGAATTCAATCCCAAAGTGATCCTTTGACATTTTACAGCTTTTTTGTTTAAAATAATTTTCACATTTTACAATCATATTAGGCTAGTTCATATAAATACAATTCAGTTTTCACGTCAATACATGGGTTCATTTTTATATAACATGGTTTACAGATTTAAGTTTCCATGGAAGTTTTTGTAGGCCTACTGATTTTTGTTTTTTTAAGAGTCCAGTTTTTATAGTTCCATTTTTAATAAAAAAAATGTTTTTGAGGGTACAAAAAATTGTTTTATAGTCCTAATACATCTTGTCTTCCAAATCGCATTGTTCATTATGCATATTATTGTCCATCATAATTCTTTAATTGATTTGACATTTTACCATGCTGGGGCATTATTCACCTGTGGTACTATTGCTGGGTTACCATTGGTGGTTATTTGGTAATGATGAACAAACAACCAACTGTACATGTAATGTAGCTAAAACATTTATTTATAGGGTAAAAAAATCGTCAGAAAACCAAAAAATGCATAATACCTCATCGTGATCAAGACAAAGGAGATGATTGTGGACTACAGGAAAAGGAGGACCGAGCACGCCCGGGGCTGTAGTGGAGCAGGTTGAGAGCGTCAAGTTCCTTGACGTCCACATCACCAACAAGCTAACATGATCCAAGCACACAAAGACAGTCGTGAAGAGGGCACGACCACACGTTTCCCCCTCAGGAGACTGAAAAGACTTGGCATGGGTCCCCAGATCCTCAAAAGGTTATACACCTGCACCAGAGAGCATCCTGACTGGTTTCATCATCACTACCTGGTATGGCAACTGCTCAGCCTCCGACCACAAGGTACTATAGTGTAGTGCGTACGGCCCAGTATATCACTGGGTCCAAGCCTCCTACCATCCAGGAACTCTATACCAGGCAGTGTCAGAGGAAGGCCCTAAAAATTGTCAGACTCCAGCCATCCTAGTCATACTGTTCTCTCTGCTACCGCACGGCAAGCGGTACCGGAGCACCAAGTCTAGGTCCAAGAGGCTTCTAAACAGCTTCTACCCCCAAGCCATAAGACTCCTGAACATCTAATCAAATGACTACCGACTATTTGCATTACCCCCCTACAATGTTATCTATGCATAGTCACTTTAATAACTCTACCTATTACCTCAACACCGGTACTCCATATATAGCCCCGCTATTGTCATTTCTTACTTTTTATTTTGAAAGGTATTTTCTTAAAACTGCATTGTTGGTTAAGGGCTTAAGTAAGCATTTCACTGTAAGGTCTACACCCGTTGTATTTGGCGTATGTGACTAATACAATTTGATTTGTTCAGTTAGCTAGTTACCTAGCAATGAGCATTCAGAGTTCAGTGAGCTGGATCATGTGGCTCCAGTCAGCAAAAATAACTGTTAATTTGGCTCTGAACCAGCTCTTCATTTAGTAGTGCCAAAATCCACCAAAAAAATATATCTAATATCTCATGTAAAGCCTAAAGTTGTCTGGCAGATCGTGATAGGCGTTCAAACACTAACCTTAATTAGATGGTGTATTAAAAAAAATATATCCCACTGCAAAAATGAATGTGGACCAGAATAAGGCTCTCTCCTCACCATCGACTGTTCCTGCAGTGAGGAATTACCATCTTCAGAGAATGTTAGTACTTATCTCCAGATAATCGTTATCTGGAGATCAAAATGCAGTCGTAACAGTATGCAAATCAGGGAGTCAAATGAACGGTTCTTTCATATGTTCAACAAAGACATCCGTTCAAAAAGAGAGCCGTTAGTTTGCAAACAACCCATCACTGCTAACAACTGGACCAACTACACAACATGCACAATTGCCCATCAACCAAGACAAGTATGATAATAAACTACTCAAAACACTTCTGTTCATGTGGAATATCTTTAATATACAAAATAACAAACAAGTCGGGCTCGGGATTCACAAAAGTTTCCTCAGAAAAATGACAAAACAAAAACGTTGCTGTACAAACAATAGGACATGACTGACAGCCGCGTAGTAATGGCGATCATCTCCTGGGCCCTCCCCTGCCTCGGCCCCTCCCCCTGCCACGCCCTCTTCCTCTGCCTCTGCCACGCCCAGCCACTGGAGAGAGATTAAGGGAGAGGAGATGATTAGAGATTAGTTATGCACCACAAATACTTTGACTCTCCCATTCTTGTCCTTAGGTCTTGTTTGTCAAGCTCATTGTTGGGAGTCGTTTCTTACAGAAGAGTGTTTGCCTAATATTAATTAGGCTGATTTGCTAGTTTTAATTTGGGTCTGATGAAGCAAATCTTGAAAGGCGAGACCTCAGTCATCAGAAGCTAGGCATTATAAATGCTATGCAACTCACCCAACCTTAACTCAGACAGAACTACTGTGGATTTATGAAACCTCTAACCAGTGTGGCTACGAAACAGTTCACAACCTCCAACTTTCAATATGGCTGCTGTGGCAGGCTCAAAACACCCAAATACCCAGTAGCACTCCAGAAGGAAGGTCGGCCACATTACGTCACCCCACATTCTAGTACACAATTACTCTCAACCTAGTCACAACTTTACAAAACGAGTAGTTCAACAGACTGCTGGTCTTTGCTCATGGTCCTGAACAGCTGTAGTGTGTTTAAGTTCCAGCCAAGCAATAGAACACCTCACTGAATTCATCAAAAAGGCTTTGGCAAGCCAACTTGGGCAAAACAACTACTGTGTTGTTTCTGGGCTGGCACAAAAGCCTACACACCCTGTTGTTCTCCAGGATCAGGAGTGAACACTGATCTAGGCAGACTTAGGTTGAATCTCAAAAGTATTGCTGGCGCCCTCTCCCATTGCCTCCTCAAAACATCAAAGGGAAGAGGAGAGGATTGGAGAAGAACCTCTGATATCCTACTGATATGGCGACAAGCCACCACCCTCTCCTATTTTCCTAGTGTACACACCAGCTACTCTATTCTTGGACTTGACCTTGGGTTCTATGTCCAGCTCCCTCCCCACCATCTCTCTATGTCCATCAAATTGATCTCACCCCCCCATCCCTGTGTACTCACCAGCCTCTCTCTTCTTGCTCTTGACCTTGGGTTCTATGTCGACCAGCAGAGTGTCCAGCGGCAGGCTGTCCGGCAGGATGAAGTATCTGATGTTGTTCCCACGGATACTGAGGCTCTCCAGCTGGGTGGGCTCACGGTTCTTCAGAGTCATCTTTACCGCCTTCAGGTGAGTGTTCATACTCACATCCACACCTGGGACACACAGTTAATGACCATTGTTAATAATCAATGCAACATTGACATTATCCCACCCCTGGTTAGCCACTATTGGCTTAAAAAACCAAACCTAACAATATCTGCCAATTAATTTCCAGCATATTGCCCATCTGTGTGGTGTGATACCAGTCTTGTGGGTTGACAGAAATATTTTCCCCAAAACCTTCTCAATTAAATGTTAACTGCAAATTAGGCTTACCTGGCAGAAGTATATCATGAGTAAGTATATCATTTGTATTTATTATTTGCAAACTTTGCCATGAAATGAGCAGCAGCAGAAACATCACTAGATGGCACATTCCTCACTTGCTAAAAAAAGAAGGGCCAGATGCGCAATTAAAGGGGAATTACACAAAATCTAAATGTCTATAGCGTTTTCTTCCAGACCAAAAATAAATAAAGGTCTTCTCATGTGATTTAAGTATTGACACAACTCAGAACATCCAATTGAATTGTTTATCTACAAACAATTGTAATTATGAGTGAAAAACAAATTAAAACCAGGAAAAATCAAACAGAAAACATAATTTTTGGGGGGGGAACCAGATTTTATAGGGCCCCCTTAGAGTTGTTTAGTAACCATAATTTTACGAGGTATATTGGCAGAAAACAGTGTACTACTTTCTCTTTCACACTGGGGATCACACTGGGCATCGCATCGCTAGAGGCATCACTACAAACCCAGGTTCAATCCCAGGCTGTATCACAACTGGCCATGATCGGGAGTCCCATAGGACGGCTCACAATTAGCCCAGCGTCATCCGGGTAGGCAATCATTGTAATTAAGAATTTGTTCTTCACCGACTTGCCTAGTTAAATTCAAAAACATGCTTAAAAAAGGACCTGGGGAAGAGAAGAATGTGCCAATTTAATGGCTAGGGAAAAAATAGAGTAGCTCGTAACATGCTAGAAAAGGTTGAAGGTCCCAGGTTTAGACTGTACCTGCTACAACACCCTATACTAGAGTTTGTTTATATTTGGAGGCATCGCAATAATCCTACTGAGCCAGACAGAGGGGGCAGGGTCTATACCTGTGATAGTTCCATGGACCTGGGTTCCATTCTTCAGCTCAATGGTCACAGTCTCGTGGCTGAGTTTCATCAAAAAGCTACAGGAGGAGAAAAGTCATGGGTATTAGAGGCAATGTTATAATTAGTGCAGTTTATCAAGTCTGTGAATACATACTAGCTTGCTAGTCTTCAAGGCCCTATAAACAATATCGACAGACAACTTCCTTAGACAATGGGGCGGTAACTAGTAAGAACTACCTAGTTTGCTGACTACAATGTCCAAAGCAAACTAAAATGACAATCACAAACCGGATGACTTGTCATGGAAGCTGAACTCATACAAGAACACATTGTTTTTGAACCTTTGGTTGTTGTGGGTAATCTGTCAGGGCCCTGCCTGCACACTGCAGTGATTTATTAACTAAAAGCAAGTTAGCATATCGGTGGCTAGCAAATAACAGTGGTGCATACAAAGTAACTAGTTAGTTCTCAGCGGCAGATACGTAAATAATCGATGTGTATCGTGTATTCCGCGGCTAGAGGTCCATTCATTAACGTTATAGAAAGGAAAGAATAACTTAGATATCTAGTCGCTTCTGCACGTCGCTCATTCATTCATTAATTCGTTCATTTCAGTTAGCTGCTTCCCGCCTCAGAATTTGGCGAACAGCTCGCACTCCAAATCTAAATCCATCCAGCGACACAAAACCAGTACTTTTCACCTTTCATCTAAGCATAAGACTAAAGATGATTTTGTTGAATATTCTTACCGTACGAGTTTCATGTTGGTGATGGATTGCAGAGACAAAATCTCCACCAAAGACAAAAAATTACAGCGTATAACTGAGCGCACAGGCCGCTGTGTATAAAATACGTTTCGTCGCAGCAACACCGGCGTCATAAAAACGCTACAGAACCAGGAAATGCAGAAAGAAAACAGCTTCTTCTTTGATGAGGTTTAACGGCGGTTGGCATCCAATAAATGTTGCATTACCGCCACGTACTAGACTAGAGTATAACTCCCTCATACGTTGCTTGAAAACTAAATAAAATAAATACCCTACCATCGAACACTAAACTCACAAAGAATAAATAATAATAATAATAACTAAATACCATAATCCACTATTTAAATCTATTTAGTCCTACTTTAGGCCAACAGCCTGAAAGGATGGGACACCACCACTTAACACACCCTGTAACTATTCTGACATCAATTCTTGCACAACCAAATACCTCTCTGCAGCTGCCACCACAACCTCTATTTTCCGTGACTTACATTCCACCAGTGCAGTACAGTTGATAACCATTGCTATAACCCCCCCTTAAATTCCTCTACTTTCTTCACTGCCTTAGCATATGACAACTTCTGCTCTACTCTAACCCTGGAAACCTCAACCTGTGTCTCTCACATGGGACATTTCTGATTCCCAGCCCCATGGGCACCCCTACAATTAACACATACCACTACTTTCCCCAATACTACACATTCCTTTGTCTCATGCCCTTGTGCACACCTAGGAACCTCCCTCCTACACACTGATGCCACATGCCCATAAGCTTGACACCTGTAACAACATAATGTATTTGGCACAAAAGTTGATACAGGATAACTTATATATCCTAACATCACTTTTTCGGGCAAGACTCAACATCAAAACTCAAAAGAACAGACAATGACTATTCTGTTTCACCACTTTCACCCTGTCTGCATCGCACCAAACAACGAGCAGCACAAACACGGGGAATCTCCCACTGTTGTGTATATATTTTGACCTTTATTTAACTAGGCTAGTCAGTTAAGAACAAATTATTATTTACAACGATGGCCTACCAAAAGGCAAAATGCCTTCTGTGGGGATAGAGGCTGGGATTAAAAATTAAAATATAGGACAAAACGCACATTACGACAAGAGAGACACCACAACAATACATAAAGAGAGACCTAAGTCAACAAAATAGCATGGCAGCAACATATGACAGCACAACATGGTAGCAACACAACATGGCAGCAGCACAACATGGTAGCAGCAAAAACCATGGTACAAACATTATTGGGCACAGACAACAACACAAAGGGCAAGAAGGTAAAGACAACAATACATCACACAAAGCAGCCACAACTGTCAGTAAGTGTCCATGATTGAGTCTTTGACTGAATAGATAAAACTGTCCAGTTAGAGTGTTTTTTGCAGCTCGTTCCAGTCGCTAGCTGCAGCGAACTGAAAAGAGGAGCGACCCAGGGATGTGTGCTTTGGGGACCTTTAACAGAATGTGACTGCCAGAGCAGATGTTGAATGTGGAGGATGAGGGCTGCAGTAGATATCTCAGATAGGGGGAAATGAGGCCGAAGAGGGTTTTATAAATAAGTACCAACCAGTGGGTTTTGCGACGGGTATACAGAGATGACCAGTTTACAGAGGAGTATAGAGTGCTGTGATGTGTCCTATAAGGAGCACCGTTGGCAAATCTGATGGCCAAATGGTAAAGAACATCTAGCCACTCGAGAGCACCCTTACCTGCTTATCTATAAATTAAGTCTCCATAATCTAGCATGGGTAGGATGGTCATCTGAATCAGGGTTAGTTTGGCAGCTGGGGTGAAAGAGGAGCGATTACAATAGAGGAAACCAAGTCTAGATTTAACTTTAGCCTGCAGCTTTGATATGTGCTGAGAGAAGGACAGTGTACCGTCTAGCCATACTCCCAAGTACTGGTATGAGGTGACTACCTCAAGCTCTAAACCCCCAGAGGCAGTAATCACACCTGTGGGGAGAGGTACATTCTTTTTACCAAACCACATGACCTTTGTTTTGGAGGTGTTCAGAACAAGATTAAGGGCAGAAGAAGCTTGTTGGACAGTAAGAAAGCTTTGTTGTAGCGTTTAACACAAAATCCCAGGAGGGGCCAGCTGAGTGTAAGACTGTATCATCTGCATATCATCTGCATATAAGTGGATGAGAGAGCTTCCTACTGCCTGAGCTATGTTGTTGATGTAAATTGAGAAGAGCGTGAGGCCTAGGATCGAGCCTTGGGGTACTCCCTTGGTGACAGGTAGTGTCTGAAACAGCAGATGTTCTGACTTTATACACTGCACTCTTTGAGAGAGGTAGTTAGCAAACCAGGCCAAAGACCTCTCAGAGACACCAATACTCCTTAGCCGGCCCACAAGAATGGAATGGTCTACCGTATCAAAAGCTTTATCCAAGTCAATAGAAATAGCAGCACAACATTGTTTAGAATCAAGGGCAATGGTGACATCATTTAGAACCTTTAAGGTTGCAGTGACACATCCGTAATCTGAGCGGGAACCAGACTGCATACCAGAGAGAATACTATAGACGTCAAGAAAGCCAGTCAGTTAATTATTGACAAGTTTTTCCAACACTTTTGATAAACAGGGCAAAATAGAAATTGGCCTATAACAGTTAGGATCAGCTTGATCTCCCCCTTTAAATAAAGTATGCACCATGGCTGCCTTTCAAGTAATGAGAACCTCCCCAGAGAGGAGAGGCATGTTAAAAAGGTCAGAGATAGGCTTGGTGATGATAGGGGCTGCAACCTTAAAGAAGAGTCTAAACCATCTGACCCAGAAGGTTATTTGAGGTCAAGTTTAAGGAGCTCCTTTAGCACCTTGAACTCAGTGACCGCCTGCAGGGAGAAACTATGTAGCGGGGCAGAGGAAAAAGAGGGAGGAGCATCGGGGCAAGGAGGCATGGCTGAGTCAAATAGGAATCCTGACCTAATGAAGTGGTGATTAAAGAGCTCAGCCATGTGCTCCTTGTCAGTAAAAACCACATCATTAACATTAAGGGACATGGGCAGCTGTGAGTGGGTTTATTCTCCAGGTCTTTAACCGTTTTCCAGAACTCCTTGGGGTAAACCCAGAGAGAGAACAGCTCTTTAAAGTAACTAACCTTGCTTGGCCTTCTGGATAGCCTGAGTGCACTTATTTCCCTTCAGTTGGTCCACTTTCTCATTTACCACTACCCCAGTAATCACTCCTTTCAATGGCGCCCTTTTCTTGAGAGCAAAACAATTCACATCTCTTGCCCCCATTCGTTTAACACTGTCACGATTGTCCAAGGGAGACAGAGAGGACCAAGGCGCAGCATGTAAAAAATACATCTTCTCTTTATTTAGGAGATGAACGAACGAAGCAAAACAACAAATAGACGACCGTGAAGCTATAACCGAACAAAATGCAAACATGCAACCTAGACACAGACACAGACCTAGACAATGACCCAACAAAAACATGATGCCTATGGCTGCCTAAAATATGGCTCCCAATCAGAGACAAATGAAAGACATCTGTCTCTGATTGAGAACCACTCAGGCAACCATAGACATACCTAGAAACATTCACTCAACCATAGACATACCTAGAAACATTCACTCAACACAAACCCATACACTAAACCCTACACCCCCTTTTCCATATAACCACCCGAAACGAGACAAAACACAAACATTCCCCATGTCACACCCTGACCTAACTAAAATAATAAAGAAAACGAAGATAACTAAGGCCAGGGTGTGACAAACACGGAGCGCCTGCTGTCTCTGACCAGCAGAAACACAAACAATTATCACAAAACCACTTCTGGTTACCCTCACCGATTCCACAACACCCAACTGTGTTTTCACCCACCCTGAAACCACAAATGGATCAGCCAAAAGGCAAGGGTCCACTTTTTCCACTCCTACTATCACAGACTCATCTTTATCTGGACCCTCGGTGCAAGCCCCTGGCTTCGAGAACTTCACCTACCACCTCCGATACGTCGCCCTCATTCACTTCAATTTCTCCTCCTGTCTTCAACTTACTCTGCTTACACTTTCTACCATTCTTCTTTATCAAACCATCTACCCTTTTCCAGCCATTTTTAACCAACTCAAACTCACCCTCTTGCCCCCTCTCTCTTAGTCCTCCTCTGCCTCTCTTTTTCCCTCCATTCTTCTTCCTTATTCCAAGTATACATCTCCTTATGATAATACTACACTTCTCCTGACATACATCTTGTTCTTGCCTTCTCAAGGGACGCCATTTAACCGGCTGTCACAATCTCCGTACAATCAGCACGAACACCTCGGGATGTAACGCTCAACAGTGCATCTCACTTGTAAAGCAGCTGCTTCGTCTTGATGTTCTTCTTTATAAAAAGCTACCGCAACACTTTTCCATTTCAAACAAGCGCAATCTCTTTCTCCCGGATTCCTCGATTCATTCCTCAAACAACCACAGATAAAACAAGTTATACAAATCTTTGGAACATCTAGAGATTGATAGAAAATCACAGAAATGCGTGACAGGAAAGATTCAGTCGATGTATGGTGAGACCCTATAACAGAAGTACTAGCATTCCATTGTTAATGAGCAATTGTGTTAGTGCACCTTCCTTTATCGATAATGTTGTTTAATGAGGTTGTCCAACTCCCTTGTTGAAAGCCTTTTTACTGTATCATGATGCAAGAATTCTATAGTGACAAAATATGTAGTCAATATCATTGAAAGAAAAGTAAATTGAAAGAAATGTGTTTTTTTAAATCTTTTTTTTATTGAGAGTAAACGTTTTACTAATACTTTCACTCCTTGGCCACACATCGAATGTCACTGTCTTTCATATGGACTGGGAATGTATCAAGTATCACCTATGAAAGTGCAAATAACAACAAGGTTTATGGTTGCCAGGGTACAGTAATATAAAAATCAGATGCCTGGGTTACAAACTATGACACAGCCACTGGCCTTGAAACTCTCAATTAAGTACCAAGAAAATACCAAAAAAAAATACAAAAAAAAATATCTAATAAAAACCTTAGTGTGAATAAAATTTGACTAAATAAACAATTATCTTAACTTAAAACAGTGGTGTTGTACAAAAAAATACACTCCAAATCCAGACTTCAGTGTTCCATTTCATGTTTTGTATGATCAGCGCACGTCACATCGCACCCTACTATAAACTAGTGCACTACTCCAGATGGTTGCACACTACACCCAACAGTTAAGTTAAACCATGGTTGTGTTTCTAAATGTTATTCTATATCCAATGACTACTTTATTAAGCAGCTTATTACAATTAAATAAGATAAATATGATTTTAGAAATTATATTATAAACTCTTGTAGACTGCAGATTCATCTCTATAAAGTTGACCATATTATAATCATCCTACCAGTGCTAACCATCTCTATAACACCAACACAAGAAAAATAACAGCCTCCTGTCCTATACCTAGCCAAAGACCTGGGACAGTAGGAGTGCTGATCTAGGATCAATTGAGCCTTTTAGATCATAATGAATAAGATTAAATAGACAGGGAGGACCTGGTCCTAGATCAGCACCACTACTCTGAGACGCTTGATACATATGGCAACAGACCACAGCTGCTTCCAAAAACACATCTTATCTCAAGAGGAAAGGAAACCATGTGAAAAACAAAAGAACCCTATAGTAGTAATAATAGTCATACTATTCTTGCACGTTGCTTGAGGTTCCATATGAAAAAAGGGGATTCTCAATAAAAATGAGGCACACTGATCAACTCAGCCGTGGACTGTTTCAAAAGAATAGCCATGTCACGGTCCCTCTCTCTCTCCCTCGCTCTCTCTCTGTCATGGAATTTGATCTGGATAAATAAAGGTTGACTAAACAGTAAAACAAC
Source organism: Salvelinus alpinus (assembly GCF_045679555.1). Taxonomy (NCBI): domain Eukaryota; kingdom Metazoa; phylum Chordata; class Actinopteri; order Salmoniformes; family Salmonidae; genus Salvelinus; species Salvelinus alpinus. The sequence goes on along the minus strand of NC_092111.1, from coordinate 25,136,849 downwards.
TCGCCCTGGTCTTAGGCTGAGGCGACCACATACAGTCAGTCCATCAGTAGTGGAATGGATATGGACGATAAAATCACTAAAGTTACTCATATTTGATTGTATTTAAACACATCTCATCTGCTCTGATCAACTCTGGTCACTGCATGACCTGATCAGACCTGGGTCACATGACCTGATCAGACCTGGGTCACATGACCTGACCAGACCTGGGTCAAAATAACTATTTAGCTTTCGGTGCCCAGCAAGCTAAATCAAGTGGACACCCCATGTTTAACGTCAGACTTTTCTCCTGTTCTTTCCTCTAAGTGCTTTTCATCCCGAAATCTTTCCTAAGCTCTTTCTCTGATAATGCTATTAATCCCTCTCTCTTCCTCTCTTTTCTCTCAGCTTTTCTCTCCCTCATCTCTGTCACTGCTGCTTATCATTATCTCGCTCCCACTCTCCTCCTCTCTTCCTCCTGCTCTCTGTCATCTGTCTGTCTGTTGTCACACCAGGTGAACTTGCTCTTCCCACTCCGCGTGTGATTGGTCCTCCACTACCCAGGGGGTGGGGCTTGAGTCTGTCTTGGTAGGAGTGAGGTTGTTATCTCCACAATGTGTGTGTGAGTGTATGTGTGTGTCCATTGCGTCCTGCGACAGGTCCGACACAAACCCTGTGACTACACACTCCACACACTCCTCACCCTCACAAAACTCCAGATCCAGAGTGCTGGGTCTTTTAACCTCCAGGCTGTCTACAGGGCCGGGGGAGCCAGCCTGTCCCCTACCCGCCTCTCCCTCCTGGGCCTGCCGTAGCTCGGCTAGGGCCTCCCCGCTGAAACTGGCCTGGGCGTCAGGAGGGGAATCACTCTTTGGGTCCCCGCCGTCTTGGGGTGAAACAGTGGGTGAGTCTGTCTCTGTGTCCGGAGGTGAGTATTTCTCCGGGGGTGAGCCAGTCTCGGAGCTAGCTGAGGGGATGAGGTCGATGTTCTGGGGGCTGTCCTGGGGGTGTGTGTGTTGGATCCAGGCCATGATGTTGTCCAGGAGCAGGGCTTCAGCTGAGGGGTCCAGGCGCTCCAGGCAGCCCGGGTCACTGGGGGTGAAGGGACCTCCTGGAGGGACCACTGGGGAGAGGAGGAGTTCTGGGTCTGGGGAGGGGAGCAGGAGGCCGTGGGGGTCTGAGGTAGGGTGATTGGGGTCTAGGCCATGGGGGTCTGAGGAAGTGCGGTATGGGTCAGGATTCGAGGTGTAGTCTGGGTTAGGGGTGTAAGGGTCCAGGTTAGGGGTGTAATGGTCTGGGTTAGGGGTGTAAGGGTCTGGGTTAGGGGTGTAAGGGTCCAGGTTAGGGGCGTAAGGGTCTGGGTTAGGGTTGTAATGGTCTGGGTTAGGTTTGTAAGGGTCTGGGTTAGGGGTGTAAGGGTCCGGGTTAGGGGTGTAAGGGTCTGGGTTAGGGGTGTAATGGTCTGGGTTAGGGGTGTAAGGGTCTGGGTTAGGGGTGTAAGGTTCTGGGTTAGGTTTGTAAGGGTCTGGGTTAGGGGTGTAATGGTCTGGGTTAGGGGTGTAAGGGTCTGGGTTAGGGGTGTAATGGTCTGGGTTAGGGGTGTAAGGGTCTGGGTTAGGGGTGTAAGGGTCTGGGTTAGGGGTGTAAGGTTCTGGGTTAGGGGTGTAATGGTCTGGGTTAGGGGTGTAAGGGTCTGGGTTAGGGGTGTAATGGTCTGGGTTAGGGGTGTAGTGGCTGGAGTGGCAGCAATGGTGGTGGTTCTGGTCAGGATGTGTGTCCTGGGTGCAAGAGATGGTTTGGACTGGTTCAGGGTTATGGGGAAGGCTGAACATAGCATATGGCTCTGGGTCTGAGGGGTAAAGGCTTGTGTGTTTAGGGCTAGAAGATGCTGTAAGGTCTGTGTGAGGAGGAGATGTTTTAGTGTAGAGGCTGGGTTGGCAGTGAACAGAACTGTAGAAGGCATTGATAGTGGGATGGCCACGGTTTTGGTTTTGACCACAATTATGGTCGTGTTCTGGAGTGAAGGGAATGTTGATAGTGGTGTGGTCCTGGTTATGATCACAGGTGTGACCGTAGCCGTGTGTATAAGGTGTGCTGTGGTCAGGTTCCAGAACAGCATAGTTGTGGTCAGTTGTATAAGATGTGTAGCTAAGGTCCTGACTCTGACTGTACCTGGAGGAAGGGTTGTAGTGGTCGTAGGTGTGGTCTAAGCTATATGGCGTAGGGATATTAGTGTTGTCTAGGGTATATGGAGTAGTTATTTGTCCCAGTCTCATCAGACTTTCTCCTAGCTCTAACAGCTCAGCATTTAATGACTGGTTAGGGTCTGGTCTAGGGAGGTTAGAGGAGCCACTGGCCCCCAGAGAACCACCCACTCTGGAGGGGTCCTGAGTCTCACTGAGGCCCCCCACCCCTGGACCCATTACTGGCCCTATATCCAGACCCTGTCCAGACCCAAGCCCTGGGCCCTCAATCACACCAGAGCCTCTCTCCAGTCCTCCTCCCATCCCTCTCTCCCTCCGTGAGTCCTGTAGTGACAGTTGGATGGCCAGTAGAATGTTGGGGTCATCTTCATCCAGTGACCTCAGAGGCTGTCTCCGCCCCTCAACTCTCTCCTGGAGGACCTCTGTCACACGTAACAATAACAACACAACGAAACGTCAAAGAAACACAGGCCCTACTGATAAATTACTGTGTGTGTGTGTGTGTGTGTGTACCTGTATTCTCAGGGTTCTGGTTGGGTTCAGGAGTACTGCTGTTGCTCCTCAGACTGTGTAAACTTGGCATGTCTCCTCTACGACGCGGCCGGTGTCTCCGCCGGTACTGGAAATCTGCATACTCCTACAGGTAGTACATTATACAGGTCAGGTATTTATTTTAACTAGGCAAGTCAGCTAAGAACAAATTCTTATTTTCAATGACGGCCTAGGAACAGTGGGTTAACTGCCTTGTTCAGGGGCAGAACGACAGATTTGTACCTTTTCAGCTCAGGGATTCGACCTTGCAACCTTCCGGTTACTAGTCCAACACTCTAACCACTAGGCTACCTGCCGCGTGGTAAAATGGATGTTTGTGCTAAGATGGAGGATGTGGCTACAAATATGGACCTGTTGCTCAAATTCTTATAGAGGAACGGTATAAAAGCTTGACAATGGTGTTATGTGTAGTTACCTCAGGAGAGGTGAATCCCAGGTACTCCCAGTCCCATGATCCAGCAGGGAAACTGAAACACATTCAATGTAGAGCTTTGTAAAGAAAGGATTTATAAACATTTGAAGTAATAGCCAACCCTGTTCTGTCTACTGCCTGTTGGGAAAAAGATCTCTCTCTCTCTCTGTCGGTCTCCCTCCCTTCCTCACTTTCCCCCTCCCTCACCTCCTCCTAGGTACTTCAGGTGAGTCGTTAGGGGCCACCCCTCTAGCCACCGAGGCCAGGAACTCCTCTCTCTTCTGCTGTACCAGACAGGCAGCGCTGACGATCTTATGACACGGCGTACGCAGGTAGGGACGGTTCACCTTCTGAGCCAAGTCCTCCACCGCCATCTCCAGATCAGTCTGGGGAACAGAGGGATGAGTAGAAGGGTAGAGAAATTGGGAGAGAGTGGAGGGTGAGGAATTCATCTCTCTCACACACACACACACACACACACACACACACACACACACACACACACACACACACACACACACACACACACACACACACACACACACACACACCTGCATGAGTTCAAATATCTCCTTCTGTGTGCTGTGAGGCTGGAGGAAGAATCCGTAGGGGTAGGAACACTTCAACACACGACGTGTCTTCAACAACTCACACACACCGTCCTCTATAAACCTGGTGTCTGGGGGGGAGCCCTCACCTAGAGGAGAGAAACACACTGCTGTTAGAAACACACAAATACACACACACACACACAAATACACACACACTGCTGTTAGAAACACACAAATACACACACACACACACACACACACACACACACACACACACACACACACACACACACACACACACACACACACACACACACACACTGCTGTTAGAAACACACAAATACACACACACACACACACACACACACACACACACACACACACACACACACACACACACAAATACACACACACACACAAATACACACACATACACACACACACACACACACACACACACACACACACACACACACACACACACACACACACACACACAACCACACACACACACACACACACACACACACACACACACCATACGCAGGACACAACGTCCTCTCCCTCCATCGTTATACAAGAGGAGAGGCAGGGACAGCCTCTGAGGTAGAAAGTAGAGTCAGGTAGGTCAGAGACTCACATCCAATGAAGGCTCTACTCAGCTGTTCCATCTTCTCTTTGGCTGTTTTCAATAGTCTCTGTTCTAACTAGAGAGAGAGAAAGAGAGAAGATACAGGGGGGTAGAGAAAGAGAGAGAGCGAGAGGGATAGGGAGAGACATCACATTTTAGAAAACAACATTGGTAGATATCATAAATACAATATCATGCTGTGTGTGTGTTACCTTATAGCTGTGTTCATGGTTCTTATAGCGGCTGTAGTAGTGCATGAAGCGGTCCAACTCCTGAAAACTCTTGTGCTTCTTTTCCGCCTGAAAAACACACACTCCTGTCAAATACTTAACGTAAAATGTCAGAGTGTGTGCAGTGCTAGTGTGTGTGGTATGGTCTTGTTCTTCTATCCTCGTGGCGACCTGAAATCCGCAGATGTCCCCATTTTAAGCTTAGGGTTTGGTTTAGGGTTAGAATTAGGGTTAGGCGTTAGGGAAAATAGGATTTTTAATGGAAATCTATTTTAGGTCACAACGAGGATAGAAAAAGTATGTGTGTGTATCTGTGTGTGTGTGTGTGTGTGTGGTTATGTGTGTGTGTGTGTGTGTGTGTGTGTGTGTGTGTGTGTGTGTGTGTGTGTGTGTGTGTGTGTGTGTGTGTGTGTGTGTGTGTGGGTGTGTGTGTGTGTGTGTGTGTGTGTGTGTGTGTGTGTGTGTGTGTGTGTGTGTGTGTGTGTGTGTGTGTGTGTGTGTGTGTGTGTGTGTGTGTGTGTGTGTGTGTGTGTGTACCTCTCCAGTCATCTCTTTGGACTGCTCCTCTAGCTGTGTGATAACTTCATAGCGTGTACAGCGGTAGTATCCTCCAGTTGAAGAGCTGTGTTTCTTCCACTCTTCCAGACAGATCCAGCAGAAGTCATATTTACACTGCAGACAGAGAAACAGGTGTTGTACATACATGGTAATAACCCTGTCTTATTGCTTTAATATGGTGTCCCGCCTCCCGGGTGGTGCACTGCATCGCAGTGCTAGCTGTGCCACCAGAGATTCTGGGTTCGAGCCCAGGCTCTGTCGCAGCCGGCCGCGACCGGGAGGCCCATGGGGAGGCGCAGAATTGGCCCAGCGTCGTCCGGGTCAGGGAGGGTTTGGCCGGTAGGGATATCCTTGTCTCATCGCGCACTAGCGACTCCTGTGGCGGGCCGGGCGCAGTGTACGCTGACCAGGTCGCTAGGTGTACGGTGTTTCCTCCGACACATTGGTGCGGCTGGCTTCCGTGTTGGATGTGCGTTGTGTCAAGAAGCAGTGTGGCTTGGTTGGGTTGTGTTTAGGAGGACGCATGGCTCTCGACCTTCGCCTCTCTCTCTCTCGAGTCCGTACGGGAGTTGCAGCGATGAGACAAGACAGTAACTACTACCAATTGGATACCACGAAATTGGGGAGAAAAAGGGGGTAAAATAATAATAAAAATATATATATATGGTGTCCCACTGTTTCAATATCTTCCTCAATGCCATTAAAATGCACGCACGCACACACACACACAATGTCGCTCTCAAAGCATCTTATTTCTGATATCTCTCCTCCCTGTCTGTGTGTGTGTGTGTGTGAGAGAGGTGTGTGTACCTTGGCACACTGCATGTGGTTGCAGCCCTCATTCTTCTGTATGGGAGACTTGCAGTTGGCACAGGGTTTAGAGTTGGTTAACAACCACAGACAGTTAGCTGCATCCTCATACGACTCCGATACACCTGCCACTGGATACACATACAAACATCACAAACATGCACACACACACACATACCAAGATCAAGCGCACACACACATACCAAGATCAGCATATACAATCATGCATTTATCATAACATTCTGTGTGTGTGTGTGTGTGTGTGTGTGTGTGTGTGTGTGTGTGTGTGTGTGTGTGTGTGTGTGTGTGTGTGTGTGTGTGTGTGTGTGTGTGTGTGTGTGTGTGTGTGTATATGTGTGTATATGTGTGTATGTGTGTGTGTGTGTGTGTGCTCACACTCCTCTGGCTTCATCTCTGAGACTTTCTGCAGCCACATCCTCCATGTCTGACAGTCGCATGGCTCATGGGCCTCACCTAGACACTCCCTGGAGAGAGAGACAGATAGAGGAGAGGAGAGAGAGGAGAGAGAAGACGGGGAGAGAGAGAGAGAGAGAGAAAGAAAGAGAGGAGAGAGAGGGGAGAGAGAGAGAGAGAGAGACAGAGGAAGAGAGAGAGAAGAAGAGGGGGAGAGACAGAGGAGAGAGACAGAGGAAGAGAGAGAGAAAAAGAGGGGGAGAGAGAGAGAGGAGAGAGACAGAGGAAGAGAGAGAGAAGAGAGAGAGGAAAAGAGGGAGAGAGAGAGACAGATGGAAGACAGAGGGGAGAGAGAGGAGAGAGAGACAGATGGAGGAAGAGAGAAAGAGGAAGAGAGGGAGAGACAGATGGAGGAAGAGAGAGTAAGAGAGGGGGAAGAATATAAATGTACAGTGCATTCGGGAAGTATTCTGACCCCTTCACTTTTTCCACATTTTGTTATGTTATTCTAAAAGATTTTTTTTTTTATCCTCATCAATCTACACAACACCCCATAATGACAAATCAAAAACAGATTTCTAGAAATGTTAGAATTATTTTTTATTTTTTTCCCCAGAAACATCACATTTACATAAGTATTCAGACCCTTTACTCAGTACTTTGTTAAAGCACCTTTGGCAGCGATCACAGCCTCGAGTCTTCTTGGCACACCTGTACTTGTGGAGTTTCTCCATTCTTCTCTGCAGATCCTCTCAAGCTGTCAGGTTGGATGGGGAGCGTCGCTGCACAGCTATTTTCAGGTCTCTCCAGCGATGTTAGATTGGGTTCAAGTCCGGGCTCTGGCTGGGCCACGCAAGGACATTCAGAGACTTGTCCCGAAGCCACTCCTACATTGCCTTCTTGGCTGTGTTCTTAGGGTTGTTGTCCTGTTGGAAGGTGAACCTTCGCCCCGAGTCTGAGGTCCTGAGTGCTCTGGAGCAGGTTTTCATCAACGATCTCTCTGTACTTTGCTCCGTTCATCTTTCCCTCGATCCTGACTAGTCTCTCAGTCTCTGCCCCTGAAAAACAACCCCACAGCATGATGCTGCAACCACCATGCTTCACTGTAGGGATGGTGCCAGGTTTCCTCCAGACGTGATGCTTGACATTCAGGCCAAAGAGTTCAATCTTGGATTCATCAGACCAGAGAATCTTGTTTCTCATGGTCTGAGTCCTTTAGGTGCCTTTTGGTAAACTCCAAGCGGGCTGTCATGTGCCTTTTACAGAGGAGTGGCTTCTTTCTGGCCACTCTACCATAAAGGCCTGATTGGTGGAGTGATGGTTGTCCTTCTGAAAGGTTCTCCCATCTCCACAGAGGAACTCTGGAACTATGTCAGAGTAACCATCGGGTTCTTGGTCACCTCCTTGACCTTAATATTGACAGGTGTGTGCCTTTCCAAATCATGTCCAATCAATTGAATTTACTACAGGTGGACTCCAATCAAGTTGTAGAAACATCTCAAGGATGATCAATGGAAACAGGATGCACCTGAGCTCCATTTCGAGTCTCACAGCAAAGGGTCTGAATACTATGTAATTGTCATATTTCAGTTTTTTACATCTAAAAACCTGTTTTTGCTTTGTCATTATGGGGTGTTGTGTGTAGATTGATGAGGAAAAACATTAATTTAATCAATTTTAGAATGAGGCTGTAACGTTACAAAATGTGGAAAAAGTGAAGGGGTCTGAATACTTTCTGAATGCACTGTATCATTCTCTACATTAGAGACTTTTCCCCATGAGACGGTCTGATGTGTGTGTGTGCGTGTACCAGCAGAAGAGGTGACCCTTGCCACAGTCAACTGCAGGGGAAGGCAGCAGGGGGAACCCCAGGTGGTTGACCCCCGGACCAGGTCTGGTCAGTCTGACCGCTCTCTCACACCGCACTGCCGGGCACCACCGGATAGATGGGTTGTTCTCCACGAACGCCTAGAGAGAAAAGATACACACACACGCGCAGGCAAGCACTCACACACACACACACACACACACACACACACACACACACACACACACACACACACACACACACACACACACACACACACACACACACACACACACACACACACACACACACACACACACACACGCGGACAGGGAGGAGAGATATCAGAGATAAGATGCTTTGAGAGCGACATTGTGTGTGTGTGTGTGTGTGTGTGTGTGTGTGTGTGTGTGTGTGTGTGTGTGTGTGTGTGTGTGTGTGTGTGTGCGTGTGTGTGCGTGCCTTGATGTCGAACTGCAGGTATCGTTTGTCCATCTCTCTGGAGACAACACTCTCTATAACCTGAACAGGCACCAGCTGGTAACAGTCACAGGCAGGACAGAAGATGTTATGAGCCTCACCCTCCTGGATCTTCACATTCAGAAACCTGAAACAAATTACATTCAATTCAATTCAATAATTATTGGATCCACAGTCAAGATTTAAATTGATATGGCTTGCTCTTGCCGTTTATACTGTGCATTCCTGCCTTCCAGATTGTGTGTATTGTGTGTAGAATTTCCCATGAGGATCCATCATGTTTAATTCAATTCAAACAGTGTAAGTGACGTACCCTTCCCAGCAGGCTCGGCAGAACTCATGACCACAGGACATGTCTATTGGGTCTTCAAACACTGAGATGGAACACAGGCAGATCCCACACTGGAGGGAAAGAGACACCCCACACAGTCAGAGGTATACACTACATCACACACAAACACGCACATATGTGTTACGGATGTCACGTTGCTTGCTTAGCAAGTACCACTCCCAACCTCGATTCGGTTCATACCTGGCTGGAACTCGAGACCTCTACTTTGCTAACACACGTGACCGCCCTCCTTAACAATGTTCCAATGGTTGGAGACACCCAAAAGGTACTAATTGGATGGCTCCATTCTCAACATTTCAAGCTAGCTGTGGAGTGAGCTTACGGTACGTTCTTAACTCTGTTACACACTCACACAGGCAGCCAGGGCTTGATGATTGGTTGGTTAGTAGAATCAGGTGTGCTCGTGCTGGGATAGAACAAAAATGTGCAACCTGTACCAAAATGTCATGTGACTCACCGTAGTCCCTCCCTCCTCCCCTGGGGTGAGGCAGCTGTCAGTGAGGGAGGTGAGGGTTAGGGTGAGGGGGGAGCGAGGGGTGCGCGGGGAAGGCAGGGTGTCCCAGGCGTTGCACCCGCTGGGCGGGGGGGTGGGCATCAAGACCCCAGACCGCTGGCAGCACTCCTCAGAATCACTCATCCAGGCTTCCAAAAGCTTCTCCCTGTCCCAGTCTGTTACACACAGAGACAGAGAGGTTGGAGCGAGACACACACACACACACCTTCAACAGCTCCTACATGTCCCAATTAGATACACAGAGACAGTTTACACACACACACACATGAAACACACACACATGAAACACACACACACACCGTGTGCTCTGAGCAGTGCCTCAGCGGTGAAGAGAGGAGCCTGTAGCATGTCAGCTGTCTCCACTATCAACATGTCCTTCAATCTCCTCAAGTCCTGCAGCTTCAAACCCTCATAGGGCTGGGGATGAGAGGGGAGGGAGATAGGGGAGAGATAAAGAGAGAGAGGGAGAGATTAAGAATTGAAAAAGCTAGGAAAAAAATTATCAAAAACCATAACAATATTCTGCAGCTGCTTGTCCCTCTGTGGCTACATTTCACAGCAAATGCATCTCTGATTTAAAGTGTGTGTGTGTATGTGTGTGTGTGAGATTGATTTGATTTATTTCATTATTATATTGTCTTGCATCTTCAAGATGACCACCCCACGTTGGCTTACAAGACACTGTATCTGCAGTAGCAAAGACTTTTTCCACATTTTGTTGTGTTAATTAAAAATGGATTATATTGAGATTTTGTGTCACTGCCCTCCACACAAAATCCCATAATGTCAAAGATGACGCAATCCCGATCGCACTCACCACTGCCCTTTCCCACCTGAACAAAAGGAACACCTATGTGAGAATGCTGTTCATTGACTTCAGCTCAGCGTTCAACACCATACTACCCACGAAGCTCATCACTAAGCTAAGGACCCTGGGACTAAACACCTCCCTCTGCAACTGGATCCTGGACTTCCTGACAGGCCACCCCCAGGTGGTAAGGGTAGGCAACAACACGTCTGCTACGCTGATCCTCAACACTGGGTGCCTGCTTAGTCCCCTCCTGTACTCCCTGTTCACCCACGACTGTGTAGCCAAACACGACTCCAACACCGTCATTAAGTTTGCTGATGACACAACAGTGGTAGGCCTGATCACCGACAACGATGAGACAGCCTATAGGAAGGAGGTCAGAGACCTGGCAGTGTGGTGCAGGACAACGACCTCTCCCTCAATGTGAGCAAGACTAAGGAGCAGATCATGTGGTCCCGTGTGGCTCAGTTGGTAGAGCATGGCGCTTGCAACGCCAGGGTTGTGGGTTCATTCCCCACGGGGGGACCAGGATGAATATGTATGAACTTTCCAATTTGTAAGTCGCTCTGGATAAGAGCGTCTGCTAAATGACTTAAATGTAAATGTAAATCATGGACTACAGAAAAAGGAGGGCCGAACATGCCCCCATTCTCATCGATGGGGCTGTAGTGGAGCGGGTCGAGAGTTTCAAGTTCCTTGGTGTCCACATCACCAACAAACTATCATGGTCCAAACACACTAAGACAGTCGTGAAGAGGGCACGACAACATGTTTTCCCCCTCAGGAGACTTGGCATGCGTCCCCAGATCTTAAAAAAGTTATACAGCTGCACCATCGAGAGCATCCTGACCGGTTGCATCATTGCCTGGTATGGTAACTGCTCGGCATCTGACTGTAAGGCGCTACAGAGGGTAGTGCGTACGGCCCAGTACATCACTGGGGCCAAGTTTCCTGTCATCCAGGACCTCTATACTAGGCGGTGTCAGAGGAAAGCCCAAAAAATTGTTAAAGACTCCAGTCACCCAAGTCATAGACTGTTTTCTCTGCTACCGCACGGCAAGCGGTACCTGAGCGCCAATTCTTGGACCAAAAGGCTCCTTAACAGCTTCTACCCCCAAGCCATAAGATTGCTGAACAATTGCTGACTGCTGAACAATTAATCAAATGGCCACCCGGACCATTTACATTGACCCCCCCACCCCCCACCCCTTTTGTTTCTAAACTGCTGCTTCTCGCTGTTTATTATCTATGCATAGTCACTTTACCCCTACCTACACGTGCAAATTACCTCAACTAACCTGTACCCCCGCACACTGACTCGGTACCGGTACACCCTGTATATAGTCTCGTTATATACATACATACATACATACAGTGGGGCAAAAAAGTATTTAGTCAGCCACCAATTGTGCAAGTTCTCCCACTTAAAAAGATGAGAGAGGCCTGTAATTTTCATCATAGGTACACCTCAACTATGACAGACAAAATGAGAAAAAAAATCCAGAAAATCACATTGTAGGATTTTTTATGAATTTATTTGCAAATTATGGTGGAAAATAAGTATTTGGTCAATAACAAAAGTTTATCTCAATACTTTGTTATATACCCTTTGTTGGCAATGACAGAGGTCAAACGTTTTCTGTAAGTCTTCACAAGGTTTTCACACACTGTTGCTGGTATTTTGGCCCATTCCTCCATGCAGATCTCCTCTAGAGCAGTGATGTTTTGGGGCTGTTGCTGGGCAACACGGACTTTCAACTCCCTCCAAAGATTTTCTATGGGGTTGAGATCTGGAGACTGGCTAGGCCACTCCAGGACCTTGAAATGCTTCTTACGAAGCCACTCCTTCGTTGCCCGGGCGGTGTGTTTGGGATCATTGTCATGCTGAAAGACCCAGCCACGTTTCATCTTCAATGCCCTTGCTGATGGAAGGAGGTTCACTCAAAATCTCATGATACATGGCCCCATTCATTCTTTCCTTTACACGGATCAGTCGTCCTGGTCCCTTTGCAGAAAAACAGCCCCAAAGCATGATGTTTCCACCCCCATGCTTCACAGTAGGTACGGTGTTCTTTGGATGCAACTCAGCATTCTTTGTCCTCCAAACACGACGAGTTGAGTTTTTACCAAAAAGTTCTATTTTGGTTTCATCTGACCATATGACATTCTCCCAATCTTCTTCTGGATCATCCAAATGCTCTCTAGCAAACTTCAGACGGGCCTGGACATGTACTGGCTTAAGCAGGGGGACACGTCTTGCACTGCAGGATTTGAGTCCCTGGCGGCGTAGTGTGTTGCTGATGGTAGGCTTTGTTACTTTGGTCCCAGCTCTCTGCAGGTCATTCACTAGGTCCCCCCGTGTGGTTCTGGGATTTTTGCTCACCGTTCTTGTGATCATTTTGACCCCACGGGGTGAGATCTTGCGTGGAGCCCCAGATCGAGGGAGATTATCAGTGGTCTTGTATGTCTTCCATTTCCTAATAACTGCTCCCACAGTTGATTTCTTCAAACCAAGCTGCTTACCTATTGCAGATTCAGTCTTCCCAGCCTGGTGCAGGTCTACAATTTTGTTTCTGGTGTCCTTTGACAGCTCTTTGGTCTTGGCCATAGTGGAGTTTGGAGTGTGACTGTTTGAGGTTGTGGACAGGTGTCTTTTATACTGATAACAAGTTCAAACAGGTGCCATTAATACAGGTAACGAGTGAAGGACAGAGGAGCCTCTTAAAGAAGAAGTTACAGGTCTGTGAGAGCCAGAAATCTTGCTTGTTTGTAGGTGACCAAATACTTATTTTCCACCATAATTTGCAAATAAATTCATTAAAAATTCTACAATGTGATTTTCTGGATTTTCTTCTTCTCATTTTGTCTGTTATAGTTGAAGTGTACCTATGATGAAAATTACAGGCCTCTCTCATCTTTTTAAGTGGGAGAACTTGCACAATTGGTGGCTGACTAAATACTTTTTTGCCCCACTGTATATACATTTCTTACCTCTTTCTTGAACTGCACTGTTGGTTAAGGGCTTGTAAGTAAGCATTTCACTATAAGGTCTACACATGTTGTATTCGGCGCAGGTGACAAACGAAGTTGGATTTCATTTCATTTTGATATGAAATATGTTTTTAGAAATCTTTACAAATTAATTCAAAATGAAAAGCTGAAATGTCTTGAGTCAAAAACTACTCAACCCCTTTGTTATGGCAAGCCTAAATAAGTTCATGAGTAAAAATGTGCTTAACAAGTTACATAATAGGTTGCATGGATTCACTTTGTGTGCAATAATAGTGTTTAACATGATTTCTGAATGACTACCTCATCTCTGTACCCCACACATACAATTATCTGTAGGTCCCTCAGTCGAGCAGTGAATTTCAACCACAAAGACCAGGGAGGTTTTCCAATGCCTTGCAAAGAAGGGCACCTATTGGTAGACATTGAATATCTCTTTGAGCATGGTGAAGTTATGAATTACACTTTGGAAGGAAACCGCTCAGGGATTTCACCATGAGGCCAACGGTGACTTTAAAACAGTTACAGAGTTTAATGGCTGTAACAGGCGAAAACTGAGGATGGATCAACAACATTGTAGTTACTCCACAATACTAACCTAAATGGCAGAGTGAAAAGAAGGAAGCCTGTACAGAATACAAATATTCAAAAACATGCATCCTGTTTTCAATAAGGCACTAAAGTAAAACAAAAAAATGTGGCAAAGAAATGTACTTTATGCCCTGAATACAAAGCATCATGTTTGGTGTGAATCGAACACAACACATCACTGAGTACCACTCTTCATATTTTCAAGCATGGTGGTGGCTGCATCATGTTATGGGTATGATTGTCATCAGCAAGGACTCTGGAGTTTTTTAGGATGAAAAGAAATGGAATAGAGCTAAGCACAGACAAAATCCTAGATGAAAACCTGGTTCAGTCAGCACTGGGAGCCAAATTCACCTATCAGCAGGACAATAACCTAAAACACAAGGCCAAATATACACTGGAGTTGATTACCAAGATGACATTGAATGTTCCTGAGTGGCCTAGTTACAGTTTTGACTGAAAATCTATTGCAAGACTTGAAAATGGCTGTCTAGCAATGATTAACAATCAACTTGACAGAGATTGAAGAATATTGTACAGTCCAGGTGTGCAAAGCTCTTAGAGACTTACCCAGAAAGACTCACAGCTGTAATTGCTGCCAAAGGTGATTCTAATGTATTGACTCTGTGTTGTGAATACTTATGTAAATTAAATATTGTGCCAACATTTAGAAAAACATGTTTTCACTTGTGTGTACATGGGTGAGAATTGTGTGTACATGGGTGAGAAAAAACATATATATTTAATACATTTTGAATTCAGGCTGTAACACAACAAAATGTGGAATAAGTCAAGGGGTATGAATACTTTCTGAAGGCACTGTATATATGGTATATCGATTGTGTAAATTCTGTATCTATATATCTTGTCCATATATTCTGGTCCTGTATATTGTTTATTGTGGCAGCACCATTTCACAGAGTCAATACCTTATTATTTTATTTATTTACCTAAGTATTCAGACCTTTTGCTATGAGACTCGAAATTGAGCTCAGGTGCATCCTGTTTCCATTGATCATCCTTGAGCTGTTTCTACAACTTGATTGGAGTCCACCTGTGGTAAATTCAATTGATTGGACATGATTTGGAAAGGCACACACCTGTCTATATTAAGGTACCACAGTTGACATTGCATGTCGGAGCAAAAACAAAGCCATGAGGTCGAAGGAATTGTCCGTAGAGCTCCGAGACAGGATTGTGTTCAAGGCACAGATCTGGGGAAGGGTACCAAAAAAGTTCTGCAGCATTGAAGGTTCCCAAGAACACAGTGGCCTCCATCATTCTTAAATGGAAGAAGTTTGGAACCACCAAGACTCTTCCTAGAGCTGGCCGCCCAGCCAAACTGAGCAATCGGGAGAGAAGGGCCTTGTTCAGGGAGGTGACCAAGAACCCGATGGTCACTCTGACAGAGCTCCAGAGTCCCTCTGTGGAGATGGGAGAAACTTCCAGAAGGACAACCATCTCTGCAGCACTCCACCAATCAGGTAAAGTGGCCAGACGGAGAGTGGCCCAGCCAGAGCCCGGACTTGAACCCGATCAAACATCTTTGGAGAGACTTGAAAATAGCTGTACAGCGACACTTCCCAGCCAACCTGACAGAGCTTGAGAGGATCTGCAGAGAAGAATGAGAAAAACTCCCAAAATACAGGTGTGCCAAGCTTGTAGCGTCATACCCACGAAGACTCGAGACTGTAATCTCTGCCAAAGGTGCTTCAACAAAGTACTGAGTAAAGCATCTGAATACTACTGAAAAAAAAACAATTTCATAAATTTAAGAATAAGGCTGTAACGTAACAACAATTGGAAAAAGTCAAGAGGTCTGAATACTTTCCGAATGCACTGTAGGTTCATACGAAAAAAATTAACATTTGATAAACAAAACCAAAAACTATTTTAATGATATAGCTTGTCTTGACGTATAGTCCATGCTTTGCAAAAGAAAATTGCACCCAGAAACACTTATTTTCTAAATAACCATTCCAGCCTCTCTTAGTCTCTAACCCAAAATAGTTCTGGTTTCAGTTGTTGCATTTTATCAAACAAGGTTACTCTCAAATCATCATATAAAGTACAGTACAATAAAAAGTGCAGTTCATTCTCAATCTCCCCTGAATCGCAAACAGTACATAGCTGCTCTTCTTCCATTATTGCATTAAACCTATCTTAATTGCCAGAGGAAGTATTCTGGTTCTCAACTGGGCACACAGTGACCTTTGGTTTCTTGTTAGGTGAGAGGTGACATAGGGTTCCTGTCACGTTCGTTGTTTAAATAAGTGGACCAAAGCGCAGCGTGAGTAGAGTTCCACATATTTATTGAGGTGAAACTTCAAAAAACAAATAAATAAACGAATGTGCAGTTCGTAGCGCACATAGCACTAAACACAAACAATATCCCACAACGCAGGTGGGAAAAGGAACACACTAAGTATGATCCCCAATTAGAGGCAACGATATTCAGCTGCCTCCAATTGGGAACCATACTCACCCACCAACATAAAACTTAAATAACTAGAAAACCACCCTAGTCACGCGCTGACCTATTACACCATAGAGAACCCCGAGGGCTCTCTATGGTCAGGGCGTGACAGTTCCAGATCATAGTTGTTTTTGATTTGGTTGTTCTGAGTCTTGGTTTAAGTCATATATCAGTTGTCCATTTTTCTTTGTAGCTAAGCTTTCACTTGTGTTTGATTATGTTGACATCGTAACTTCTTTCTAAATATGTGTTGTAGATCCGCTTCCTTAAAAACTGAATTTAGTTCCTTTGTCCATGGGTAATTGTGTTCCTTTGTCCATGGGTAATTGAGTTCCTTTGTCCATGGGTAATTGAGTTCCTTTGTCCATGGGTAATTGTGTTCCTTTGTCCATGGGTAATTGAGTTCCTTTGTCCATGGGTAATTGAGTTCCTTTGTCCATGGGTAATTGTGTTCCTTTGTCCATGGGTAATTGTGTTCCTTTGTCCATGGGTAATTGAGTTCCTTTGTCCATGGGTAATTGAGTTCCTTTGTCCATGGGTAATTGTGTTCCTTTGTCCATGGGTAATTGAGTTCC
>NC_092111.1:24677393-24739893 GCF_045679555.1 Salvelinus alpinus | reverse complement strand
AGCAGAACATCATTACAGCCACATTACATTATAACCTGATTACAACTAACTGGCTTTAATCAGGATATTTTACCCAGCTTGGGCTGCTGTGTAGAGGAGTTCAGGCGCAGAACTGTGAGAAGCTCACCTCAGAGAGCGAGAGTTTACAGCAACCAAAGCCCAGTCTCTCTCTCCGATTCTATCATTAATACATCATTCACCAAAGCTGCCTAGCTCTAGAATAACAGAGACAGTATCAGGACAGCAGCTCCCTCATCTGGACATAACCAGAACTGCATGGAAAATTACTTACACAGACAGACAGACTGTAAACTTCTTTATCAGTAATCTGCTGAGCCCCCTTCAGTTTGCCTCCCATAGACTCCTTCAATGTTAACTCTCTCTCAATCTCTATCTCTCTCTGTAGTATGTGTGGGAGAGGTTGCTTCCTGGTTTTAAACATAAGAATTTCCGCAGCAGAGAGGGGGTGTGTCTGGTTCTCTGCGCCACCCTCAACACGTGAGTACTTCCTCTTTCACCATCAATCACTTCCTGAGGTCACAGGTCATACGGAGAGGAAAGGAGAGAGAGGGTCATATACCACAGAACAGTATGAATCCCCCACTGCAGCTTACATGGGGCATAGGCTTATTTTTTGTGTGAGAGTGAGGGATAAAGACCCACACAACCCACTCTCTCCAGAATGACTCCTCTTACCTGGGTGAGAGAGTGAGGGATAAAGACCCACACAACCCACTCTCTCCAGAATGAATCCTCTTACCTGGGTGAGAGAGTGAGGGATAAAGACCCACACAACCCACTCTCTCCAGAATGACTCCTCTTACCTGGGTGAGAGAGTGAGGGATAAAGACCCACACAACCCACTCTCTCCAGAATGACTCCTCTTACCTGGGTGAGAGAGTGAGGGATAAAGACACACACAACCCACTCTCTCCAGAATGAATCCTCTTACCTGGGTGAGAGAGTGAGGGATAAAGACCCACACAACCCACTCTCTCCAGAATGAATCCTCTTACCTGGGTGTGAGAGTGAGGGATAAAGACCCACACAACCCACTCTCTCTCCAGAATGACTCCTCTTACCTGGGTGTGAGAGTGAGGGATAAAGACCCACACAACCCACTCTCTCCAGAATGAATCCTCTTACCTGGGTGAGAGAGTGAGGGATAAAGACCCACACAACCCACTCTCTCCAGAATGACTCCTCTTACCTGGGTGAGAGAGTGAGGGATAAAGACCCACACAACCCACTCTCTCCAGAATGACTCCTCTTACCTGGGTGAGAGAGTGAGGGATAAAGACCCACACAACCCACTCTCTCCAGAATGAATCCTCTTACCTGGGTGAGAGAGTGAGGGATAAAGACCCACACAACCCACTCTCTCTCCAGAATGACTCCTCTTACCTGGGTGTGAGAGTGAGGGATAAAGACCCACACAAACCACTCTCTCCAGAATGAATCCTCTTACCTGGGTGTGAGAGTCAGGGATAAAGACCCACACAACCCACTCTCTCTCCAGAATGACTCCTCTTACCTGAGTGTGAGAGTGAGGGATAAAGACACACACAACCCACTCTCTCCAGAATGAATCCTCTTACCTGGGTGAGAGAGTGAGGGATAAAGACCCACACAACCCACTCTCTCTCCAGAATGACTCCTCTTACCTGGGTGAGAGAGTGAGGGATAAAGACCCACACAACCCACTCTCTCTCCAGAAGAATCCTCTTACCTGGGTGAGAGAGTGAGGGATAAAGACCCTCACAACCCACTCTCTCTCCAGAAGAATCCTCTTACCTGGGTGAGAGAGTGAGGGATAAAGACCCACACAACCCAATCTCTCTCCAGAAGAATCCTCTTACCTGGGTGTGAGAGTGAGGGATAAAGACCCACACAACCCACTCTCTCCAGAATGAATCCTCTTACCTGGGTGTGAGAGTGAGGGATAAAGACCCACACAACCCACTCTCTCTCCAGAATGACTCCTCTTACCTGGGTGTGAGAGTGAGGGATAAAGACCCACACAACCCACTCTCTCCAGAATGAATCCTCTTACCTGGGTGAGAGAGTGAGGGATAAAGACCCACACAACCCACTCTCTCTCCAGAATGACTCCTCTTACCTGGGTGTGAGAGTGAGGGATAAAGACCCACACAACCACTCTCCAGAATGACTCCTCTTACCTGGGTGTGAGAGTGAGGGATAAAGACCCACACAACCCACTCTCTCTCCAGAAGAATCCTCTTACCTGGGTGTGAGAGTGAGGGATAAAGACCCACACAACCCACTCTCTCTCCAGAAGAATCCTCTTACCTGGGTGTGAGAGTGGGGGATAAAGACCCACACAACCACTCTCTCTCCAGAAGAATCCTCTTACCTGGGTGTGAGAGTGGGGGGATAAAGACCCACACAACCACTCTCTCTCCAGAAGAATCCTCTTACCTGGGTGTGAGAGTGAGGGATAAAGACCCACACAACCCACTCTCTCTCCAGAAGAATCCTCTTACCTGGGTGTGAGAGTGAGGGATAAAGACCCACACAACCACTCTCTCTCCAGAAGAATCCTCTTACCTGGGTGTGAGAGTGAGGGATAAAGACCCACACAACCCACTCTCTCTCCAGAAGAATCCTCTTACCTGGGTGTGAGAGTGAGGGATAAAGACCCACACAACCCACTCTCTCTCCAGAAGAATCCTCTTACCTGGGTGAGAGAGTGAGGGATAAAGACCCACACAACCCACTCTCTCTCCAGAAGAATCCTCTTACCTGGGTGTGAGAGTGAGGGATAAAGACCCACACAACCCACTCTCTCTCCAGAAGAATCCTCTTACCTAGGTGAGAGAGTGAGGGATAAAGACCCACACAACCACTCTCTCTCCAGAAGAATCCTCTTACCTGGGTGAGAGAGTGAGGGATAAAGACCCACACAACCCACTCTCTCTCCAGAAGAATCCTCTTACCTGGGTGAGAGAGTGAGGGATAAAGACCCACACAACCACACTCTCTCCAGAATGACTCCTCTTACCTGGGTGTGAGAGTGAGGGATAAAGACCCACACAACCCACTCTCTCTCCAGAAGAACCCTCTTACCTGGGTGAGAGAGTGAGGGATAAAGACCCACACAACCCACTCTCTCCAGAAGAATCCTCTTACCTGGGTGAGAGAGTGAGGGATAAAGACCCACACAACCCACTCTCTCCAGAAGAATCCTCTTACCTGGGTGAGAGAGTGAGGGATAAAGACCCACACAACCCACTCTCTCCAGAAGAATCCTCTTACCTGGGTGAGAGAGTGAGGGATAAAGACCCACACAACCCACTCTCTCCAGAAGAATCCTCTTACCTGGGTGAGAGAGTGAGGGATAAAGACCCACACAACCCACTCTCTCTCCAGAAGAATCCTCTTACCTGGGTGAGAGAGTGAGGGATTAAGACCCACACAACCCACTCTCTCCAGAAGAATCCTCTTACCTGGGTGAGAGAGTGAGGGATAAAGACCCACACAACCCACTCTCTCTCCAGAAGAATCCTCTTACCTGGGTGAGAGAGTGAGGGATAAAGACCCACACAACCACACTCTCTCCAGAATGACTCCTCTTACCTGGGTGTGAGAGTGAGGGATAAAGACCCACACAACCCACTCTCTCCAGAAGAATCCTCTTACCTGGGTGAGAGAGTGAGGGATAAAGACCCACACAACCCACTCTCTCTCCAGAAGAATCCTCTTACCTGGGTGAGAGAGTGAGGGATAAAGACCCACACAACCCACTCTCTCCAGAATAATCCTCTTACCTGGGTGAGAGAGTGAGGGATAAAGACCCACACAACCACTCTCTCTCCAGAAGAATCCTCTTACCTGGGTGAGAGAGTGAGGGATAAAGACCCCACACAACCCACTCTCTCTCCAGAAGAATCCTCTTACCTGGGTGAGAGAGTGAGGGATAAAGACCCACACAACCACACTCTCTCCAGAATGACTCCTCTTACCTGGGTGTGAGAGTGAGGGATAAAGACCCACACAACCCACTCTCTCCAGAAGAATCCTCTTACCTGGGTGAGAGAGTGAGGGATAAAGACCCACACAACCCACTCTCTCCAGAAGAATCCTCTTACCTGGGTGAGAGAGTGAGGGATAAAGACCCACACAACCCACTCTCTCCAGAAGAATCCTCTTACCTGGGTGAGAGAGTGAGGGATAAAGACCCACACAACCCACTCTCTCCAGAAGAATCCTCTTACCTGGGTGAGAGAGTGAGGGATAAAGACCCACACAACCCACTCTCTCCAGAAGAATCCTCTTACCTGGGTGAGAGAGTGAGGGATAAAGACCCACACAACCCACTCTCTCCAGAAGAATCCTCTTACCTGGGTGAGAGAGTGAGGGATAAAGACCCACACAACCCACTCTCTCTCCAGAAGAATCCTCTTACCTGGGTGAGAGAGTGAGGGATAAAGACCCACACAACCCACTCTCTCCAGAAGAATCCTCTTACCTGGGTGAGAGAGTGAGGGATAAAGACCCACACAACCCACTCTCTCTCCAGAAGAATCCTCTTACCTGGGTGAGAGAGTGAGGGATAAAGACCCACACAACCACACTCTCTCCAGAATGACTCCTCTTACCTGGGTGTGAGAGTGAGGGATAAAGACCCACACAACCCACTCTCTCCAGAAGAATCCTCTTACCTGGGTGAGAGAGTGAGGGATAAAGACCCACACAACCCACTCTCTCTCCAGAAGAATCCTCTTACCTGGGTGAGAGAGTGAGGGATAAAGACCCACACAACCCACTCTCTCCAGAATAATCCTCTTACCTGGGTGAGAGAGTGAGGGATAAAGACCCACACAACCCACTCTCTCTCCAGAAGAATCCTCTTACCTGGGTGAGAGAGTGAGGGATAAAGACCCACACAACCACACTCTCTCCAGAATGACTCCTCTTACCTGGGTGTGAGAGTGAGGGATAAAGACCCACACAACCACACTCTCTCCAGAATGACTCCTCTTACCTGGGTGTGAGAGTGAGGGATAAAGACCCACACAACCACTCTCTCTCCAGAATGACTCCTCTTACCTGGGTGAGAGAGTGAGGGATAAAGACCCACACTCTCTCCAGAATGACTCCTCTTACCTGGGTGTGAGAGTGAGGGATAAAGACCCACACAACCCACTCTCTCCAGAAGAATCCTCTTACCTGGGTGAGAGAGTGAGGGATAAAGACCCACACAACCCACTCTCTCCAGAAGAATCCTCTTACCTGGGTGAGAGAGTGAGGGATAAAGACCCACACAACCCACTCTCTCTCCAGAAGAATCCTCTTACCTGGGTGAGAGAGTGAGGGATAAAGACCCACACAACCCACTCTCTCCAGAAGAATCCTCTTACCTGGGTGAGAGAGTGAGGGATAAAGACCCACACAACCCACTCTCTCTCCAGAAGAATCCTCTTACCTGGGTGAGAGAGTGAGGGATAAAGACCCACACAACCACACTCTCTCCAGAATGACTCCTCTTACCTGGGTGTGAGAGTGAGGGATAAAGACCCACACAACCCACTCTCTCCAGAAGAATCCTCTTACCTGGGTGAGAGAGTGAGGGATAAAGACCCACACAACCCACTCTCTCTCCAGAAGAATCCTCTTACCTGGGTGAGAGAGTGAGGGATAAAGACCCACACAACCCACTCTCTCCAGAATAATCCTCTTACCTGGGTGAGAGAGTGAGGGATAAAGACCCACACAACCCACTCTCTCTCCAGAAGAATCCTCTTACCTGGGTGAGAGAGTGAGGGATAAAGACCCACACAACCACACTCTCTCCAGAATGACTCCTCTTACCTGGGTGTGAGAGTGAGGGATAAAGACCCACACAACCACACTCTCTCCAGAATGACTCCTCTTACCTGGGTGTGAGAGTGAGGGATAAAGACCCACACAACCACTCTCTCTCCAGAATGACTCCTCTTACCTGGGTGAGAGAGTGAGGGATAAAGACCCACACTCTCTCCAGAATGACTCCTCTTACCTGGGTGTGAGAGTGAGGGATAAAGACCCACACAACCCACTCTCTCCAGAAGAATCCTCTTACCTGGGTGAGAGAGTGAGGGATAAAGACCCACACAACCCACTCTCTCTCCAGAAGAATCCTCTTACCTGGGTGAGAGAGTGAGGGATAAAGACCCACACAACCCACTCTCTCCAGAAGAATCCTCTTACCTGGGTGAGAGAGTGAGGGATAAAGACCCACACAACCCACTCTCTCTCCAGAAGAATCCTCTTACCTGGGTGAGAGAGTGAGGGATAAAGACCCACACAACCACACTCTCTCCAGAATGACTCCTCTTACCTGGGTGTGAGAGTGAGGGATAAAGACCCACACAACCACACTCTCTCCAGAATGACTCCTCTTACCTGGGTGTGAGAGTGAGGGATAAAGACCCACACAACCCACTCTCTCCAGAAGAATCCTCTTACCTGGGTGTGAGAGTGAGGGATAAAGACCCACACAACCCACTCTCTCCAGAAGAATCCTCTTACCTGGGTGTGAGAGTGAGGGATAAAGACCCACACAACCCACTCTCTCCAGAAGAATCCTCTTACCTGGGTGTGAGAGTGAGGGATAAAGACCCACACAACCCACTCTCTCCAGAAGAATCCTCTTACCTGGGTGTGAGAGTGAGGGATAAAGACCCACACAACCCACTCTCTCCAGAAGAATCCTCTTACCTGGGTGTGAGAGTGAGGGATAAAGACCCACACAACCCACTCTCTCCAGAATGAATCCTCTTACCTGGGTGTGAGAGTGAGGGATAAAGACCCACACAACCCACTCTCTCCAGAAGAATCCTCTTACCTGGGTGTGAGAGTGAGGGATAAAGACCCACACAACCCACTCTCTCCAGAAGAATCCTCTTACCTGGGTGTGAGAGTGAGGGATAAAGACCCACACAACCCACTCTCTCCAGAAGAATCCTCTTACCTGGGTGTGAGAGTGAGGGATAAAGACCCACACAACCCACTCTCTCCAGAAGAATCCTCTTACCTGGGTGAGAGAGTGAGGGATAAAGACCCACACAACCCACTCTCTCCAGAATGAATCCTCTTACCTGGGTGAGAGAGTGAGGGATAAAGACCCACACAACCCACTCTCTCCAGAAGAATCCTCTTACCTGGGTGTGAGAGTGAGGGATAAAGACCCACACAACCCACTCTCTCCAGAAGAATCCTCTTACCTGGGTGTGAGAGTGAGGGATAAAGACCCACACAAACCACTCTCTCCAGAAGAATCCTCTTACCTGGGTGTGAGAGTGAGGGATAAAGACCCACACAACCCACTCTCTCCAGAAGAATCCTCTTACCTGGGTGTGAGAGTGAGGGATAAAGACCCACACAACCCACTCTCTCCAGAAGAATCCTCTTACCTGGGTGTGAGAGTGAGGGATAAAGACCCACACAACCCACTCTCTCCAGAAGAATCCTCTTACCTGGGTGTGAGAGTGAGGGATAAAGACCCACACAACCCACTCTCTCCAGATGACTCCTCTTACCTGGGTGTGAGAGTGAGGGATAAAGACCCACACAACCCACTCTCTCCAGAAGAATCCTCTTACCTGGGTGAGAGAGTGAGGGATAAAGACCCACACAACCCACTCTCTCCAGAAGAATCCTCTTACCTGGGTGAGAGAGTGAGGGATAAAGACCCACACAACCGACTCTCTCCAGAAGAATCCTCTTACCTGGGTGAGAGAGTGAGGGATAAAGACCCACACAACCCACTCTCTCTCCAGAAGAATCCTCTTACCTGGGTGAGAGAGTGAGGGATAAAGACCCACACAACCACTCTCTCCAGAAGAATCCTCTTACCTGGGTGAGAGAGTGAGGGATAAAGACCCACACAACCCACTCTCTCCAGAAGAATCCTCTTACCTGGGTGAGAGAGTGATTAGAGGTCAGAGTTGTTGGCTCTATAGTGACCTACCCTGAGTCCCACTCTGTCCACTTCTTCACTCATCTCCCAATTTTTTTATTTAACCTTTATTTAACTGGGCAAGTCAGTTAAGAACAACATCTTATTTACAATGACAGTCTAGGAACAGTGGGTTAACTGCCTTGTTCAGGGCAGAACGACAGAGTTTTACCTTGTTAGCTCGGGGATTTGATCTAGCAACCTTAAGGTTACTGGCTCAACGCTCTAACCACTAGGCTATCTGCCGCCCACTTAAAAGTATTGGACTGGTGTTAGGATTTAGGGAAGTGAAGTTGCACACTTCTGGAGAAAGTACTTGACTTGCAGGGTTAGTTTATGCTGCTAACACTACTCTAAGGCATGCACCACTCTCTAAAGCTAAAGCCTCTAGCATCTCCTCGCTAGTTGTAGCATCATCTCGCTAATAGCAACACTGTTGTGGTAAATTCTAAGCTGCTACGTAGCTAAAGGTCCCTCTATAGCCTACTGGTGAATGCTACTGAATGATGGTCGGTTACACAGCATAACTCATACCATCTCTCTCTCTTCACCCCCCCCTTAGGTATGGTGCTCAGCCTTTGAGTCTCAGTAAGATCGTTCCGTACCTCTGCACTCTGACAGGAGATCAGAACCCACAGGTAAGAGACGCTGCTTGAGGGTGAACCTGAATTGCTTTTTGTCCCCAGTCTGTCTCCCTGTCTGTATTTAAAGCCTAACATGTAGAGAGTGTTCAATCAAATGTATTTATAAAGCCCTTCTTACATCAGCTGATGTCTCAAAGTGCTGTACAGAAACCCAGCCCAAACAGCAAGCAATGCAGGTGTAGAAGCACGGTGGCTAGGAAAAACTCCCTAGAAAGGCCAAAA
This sequence comes from Salvelinus alpinus, assembly GCF_045679555.1. Lineage (NCBI taxonomy): Eukaryota > Metazoa > Chordata > Actinopteri > Salmoniformes > Salmonidae > Salvelinus > Salvelinus alpinus. The sequence goes on along the minus strand of NC_092111.1, from coordinate 24,731,067 downwards.
CCTAGGAAGAAACCTAGAGAGGAACCAGGCTATGAGGGGTGGCCAGTCCTCTTCTGGCTGTGTTAATGTAACATAGAGAGGAAGCCCTGTTACAGACCTGCTATAGGTTTGAGTTCCGTTAAACACATTGTGGAGAACATAGAAGTTCTAATCATTGTGTTTCTATGGTGGAGTATACGGCAATACAGGAATGCCAGTGTGCTGGAGTTCCTTATTCTTACCGTTCACCCTGTTATTAGCCAGTCAATGGGAGACTGTTAAATAGCTGGGTGAGAGAGAACCCTGGTTTCACCACTGAAACATGAGGCCCCAACCCCGTCTCACAGAGGGATCAGTGTGTGTGTTTATTAAGGCTGGGAATTGCCAGGGACCTCACCATACGTTATCATCACGATACTTAGGTGCTGATACGATATGTATTGCAATTCTCAAGATTCTATATAAATTGCGATTCGATAACGTGATATTATTGCGAATCGATGTTCCTAACATATTGCTCAACATATGTCTGCTGCAGAGGGACGAGAGAGCCATTACAACGAGTTCTGATCAGTCAGGAAAATAAAAGTGCTGAAAACATGTTGGCTCCCTATTTGTTTGTTTTTTAAAGATGGAGAACAAGCTGCAGGTACAGCCAACTAGCGCAAAAATAATATTGCAGTATTGTCAAAACGATACAATTTATCATACATTTATATCCTGATATGTAACTATTGATTTTCTTTGTTGTTGATTTTTTTCGTCCCACCCAATCATTAGTGTCTTGGTCTGTCCCAGGGTTGAAATCTGTGCCTGTCAGCTACCCAATCATTATCCTCCTATACTCTAGGGATGTGACAAACTGATAATTTTTAAACTGCCATTTCTTTTTTGGTTTTCCATTAAAACGTTTAAAAATAAATCAGAAAATTCCACGTCTATTCACAATGCAGAAAAATGGTTCTGTTACGTATGACCTCAAGGACTGGGGAATGAACTTTATATCCACCGCAGTCATATCCCCTTGAAAGCACCTCTGCCACGGCATGGTTTGTCTGTAAGGTTACACTATGGATTTTTAAATGCCCACACAAACCTTCTCTGGAGATAGTTTCAAAGCGCCACTGAACGGGCATTTTACTTGTCCGTAAAGGAATGCCGCTTCCGAAGCGGGACTAACGTCCATCACTAGGCGACCAGAACTGTTAATCAAATACTCTGGAGCTGCCTGTGTATAGAACGTTTTCTCCTAAAGAAGTACTTTAAGTTCATTAAATACTGTGGCTTACCAAGACATTTAGTAGAAAGAACCCATCTTCCTCTTTGAATCGACTTAAGATTCAGTCTTTTTGAAACAGAGGAGACTTAGTTGCCGTACTTCCGAGAACACAAACATTTGCATCTTTCATAGCGAGCTAGCGAGGAACGGAGAGAGAGGGGAGGGGCACAGTCTAGGCAGGTCGGCCACCAGGCAGAAAGTCAGAACCGTGCACTAGGCCTATCTGTCGGCAAAACTGTATCTCGCAATTTCTTGGCTTGCAACGTTTCACAACGTCAGTAAAGCAGGGCCTATCATCAATGAATAGGCTAGGATACTCTACTAGAAACAGACCGAAGACTAAACACACACTCGCATCATTAGTGAAGAGAAGGAGCAGGCGAGCCAGCTGCATTAGTATTTTTCTATTTTGTGGACAACGTGGCCCTTTTATCTACTTCCCCAGTGTCAGATCAACTCCTTTATCTACTTCCCCAGTGTCAGATCAACTCTTATCTACTTCCCCAGTGTCAGATCAACTCCTTTATCTACTTCCCCAGTGTCAGATCAACTCTTTTATCTACTTCCCCACTGTCAGATCAACTCCTTTATCTACTTCCCCAGTGTCAGATCAACTCTTTTATCTACTTCCCCAGTGTCAGATCAACTCTTTTATCTACTTCCCCATTGTCAGATCAACTCTTTTATCTACTTCCCCAGTGTCAGATCAACTCCTTTATCTACTTCCCCAGTGTCAGATCAACTCTTATCTACTTCCCCAGTGTCAGATCAACTCCTGGATATCATTTTTTTTGTCACTGTCCAGTATGAAGGAAGTTGGAGGTAGTTTTTGAGCCAATGCTAACTAGCGTTTCCCATTGACTTCCAATTGCGCTGTCCGCTAGCATCCCAATTTCGTTAACTTTCACACCCCTACAACATGCAGTCCCGCCCACACACAAACCATTCTGCCTCTGCTCTCAGCCAATCAGAATTTAACACTTGCAGTATTCAGCCAATCACAGCACCAAGCCAATCACGTCTCGAGCGCATGGCTCATATGTGTGTGTACCCCACCCGCAGTGTTTTAATCCCACTCAAAGAGGAGTGGACCTAATCTGTGTGTTTATGGAAAATCCCCCTTTTAGCACAGTGCTAACACACACACACACACACACACACACACACACACACACACACACACACACACACACACACACACACACACACACACACACACTGGCACCATATGAATATACCCTGCCAAGTCCTGCAAGCCCAGTGAGAATGAAGGTTGTAAAGTCACATCTCACTGGGGGGTAAGAGGTGTGTGTGTTTGTGTGGGGGGGGGGGTTTAATGGAAAGTTCATGCATTATCCTCTGCCAATCAGTTATCTGAGGTCACTCATCCTGTCTGTCCTGACCACACACACTCCTGACGGTGTGTGTGTGAAGGAAGTTGGAATTCTGATGGGCTGAGCACAGAGGCAGAATGGGTTGTGTGTGGGCGGGACTCAACAGCCTTGGTTTCTCTAATGACTGCCTCGCCTGGTTCACTAACTACTTCTCAGACAGAGTTCAGTGTGTCAAATCGGAGGGCCTATTGTCCGGACCTCTGGCAGTCTCTATGGGGCTGCCACAGGGTTCAATTCTCAGGCCGACTCTTTTCTCTGTATAAATCAATGATGTCGCTCTTGCTACAGGTGATTCTCTGATCCACCTCTACGCAGACGACACCATTCTGTATAAATCTGGCCCTTCTTTGGACACTGTGTTAACAAACCTCCAAACGAGCCTCACTGCCATACAACACTCCTTCCGTGGCCTCCAACTGTTCTTAAATGCTAGTAAAACTAAATACATGCTCTTCAACCGATCGCTGCCCGCACCCGCCCGACTAGCATCACTACTCTGGACGGTTCTGACTTAGAATATGTGGACAACTACAAATACCTAGGTGTCTGGTTAGACTGTAAACTCTCCTTCCAGACTCATATTAAGCATCTCCATTCCAAAATTAAATCTAGAATCAGCTTCCTATTTCGCAACAAAGCCTCCTTCACTCATGCTGCCAAACATACCCTCATAAAACGGACTATCCTACCGATCCTTGACTTTGGCGATGTCATTTACAAAATAGCCTCCAACACTCTACTCAGCAAATTGGATGCAGTCTCACAGTGCCATCCATTTTGTCACCAAAGCCCCTTATACTACCCACCACTGCGACCTGTATGCTCTCGTTGGCTGGTCCTCGCTACATATTCGTCGCCAAACCCATTGGCTCCAGGTCATCTATAATTCTTTGCTAGGTAAGCTCCGCCTTATCTCAGCTCACTGGTCACCATAGCAACACCCACCCGCAGCACACGCTCCAGCAGGTATATTTAATCTGGTCATCCCCAAAGCCAACACCCCCTTTGGCCGCCTTTCCTTCCAGTTCTCTGCTGCCAATCACTGGAACGAATTGCAAAAATGACTGAACCTGGAGACCCATATCTCCCTCACTAACTTTAAGCATCAGCTGTCAGAGCAGCTTACCGATCTCTGCAGCTGTACACAGCCCATCCTGTAAATAGCCCATCCAACCAACTTCCTCCTTACTTCATTTGCACACACTGTATTACAGATTTTCGATTGTGTTATTGACTGTACGTTTGTTTATCCCATGTGTAACTCTGTGTTGTTGTTTGTGTCGCACTGCTTTGCTTTATCTTGGCCAGGTCGCAGTTGTAAATGAGAACTTGTTCTCAACTAACTCTAAATAAAGGTGAAATAAAAAAAAACGGTGACCTTAGTGGGAGAACTCACTGACCCTCTGAGTCCCTGGCTGTCTGTACTGTTAACTCCTCTCTGAGTCCCTGGCTGTCTGTACTGTTAACTCCTCTGGCTACTATCCACAGTTTGAGTTATGATGCTCCTGTTTAGAGTCAAGAGCCAATAGGATGCTTATGTTTAGAGTTAAGAGCCAATAGATGTTTAATGCTACAGTAATTCTTATCTCCATCTGCTATTTGACTAAAATGTGAATAATATGAAATATGATATTTAAGTGTTTAGATAATAATGATACTGGATAAATAAAGATAAAATCCAAAGACGAGATAATATTGTGGGATGTTGTGTGTCCTGTGTGCAGGTGCGTGAGGCTGCCACAGCATCGCTGGTGGATGTGTATCGCCACATAGGAGAGAGAGTCAGAGCCGACCTGGGAAAGAGAGGCCTGCCTGCCACACGGTGAGTGTTTGTCTGTGTGTGTGTGTGCTTGTGGTGTGTGTATACTACAATATATTTTGTATGTGCCATGTATGGGTTGTCACTAGAGGTCGACCGATTATGATTTTTCAACACCGATACCGATTATTGGAGGGCCAAAAAAGGCAGATACCGATTAATCGGCCGATTTTTATTTATATATATATATTTGTAATAATGACAATTACAACAAAATAAAAGTGTTCATTCAGTATTAACTTAATATAATACATAAATAAAATCAATTTAGTCTCAAATAAATAATGAAACATGCTAAATTTGGTTTAAATAATGCAAAAACACAGTGTTGGAGAAGAAAGTGCAATATGTGTCATGTAAAAAAGCTAATATTTAAGTTCCTTGCTCAGAACATATGAAAGCTGGTGGTTCAATATTCCCAGTTAAGAAGTTTTAGGTTGTAGTTATTATAGGAATTATGACGCGTCGACTATTTCTCTCTATACCATTTGTATTTCATATACCCTTGACTATTGGATGTTCTAATAGTCACTTTAGTATTGCCACCCTAATCTCAGGAGTTGATAGGCTTGAAGTCATAAACAGCGCTGTGAAGCAAGCATTGCTAAGAGCTGCTGGCAAACGCAGTAAAGTTTGAATCCATGCTTACGAGCCTGCTGCCGCCTACCAACGCTGAGTCAGACTGCTCTATCAAGTCATAGACTTAATTATAATATAATAAACACAGAAATACGAGCCGTTGGTCATTAATATGGTCAAATCCAGAAACTATCCTTTTGAAAACGAAACGTTTATTCTTTCAGTAAAAATACGGTTCCGTATTTTATCGAATGGGCGGCAAACCCTAAGTCTAAATATTGCTGTTACATTGCACAACCTTCAATGTTCTGTCATCATTTTAGCAAATTAGTTCGCAACGAGCCAGGCGGCCCAAACTGTTGCATATACCCTGACTCTGCGTGCAATGAACGCAAGAGAAGTGACACAATTTCCCTAGTTAATATCGCCTGCTAACATTAATTTCTTTTAACTAAATATGCAGGTTTAAAAAAATATACTTCTGTGTTTTGATTTTAAGAAAGCATTGATGTTTATGGTTAGGTACGTGCAACGATTGTGTTTTTTTTCGCGAATGCGCTTTTGTTAACTTCTTATGGCTGCAATCCCGGTAAGGGGATGATATGACAACAGCCAGTGAAAGTGCAGGGCGCCAAATTCAAAACAACAGAAATCTCATAATTAAAATTCCTCAGACATACATGTGTCTTATACCATTTTAAAGGTAATCTTGTTGTTAATCCCACCAAAGTGTCCGATTTCAAATATGCTTTTCAGCGAAGGCACTACAAACAATTATGTTAGGTCACACCAAAACACAATAAGCACAGCCATTTTTCCAGCGAAAGATAGCAGTCACAAAAAGCACAAATAGATATAAAATTAATTACTAACCTTTGATGATCTTCATCAGATGACACTCATAGGACTTCATGTTACACAATACATGTATGTTTTGTTTGATAAAGTTCATATTTATATAGAAAAATCTGAGTTTACATTGGCGCGTTACATTCACTAGTTCCAAAAACATCCAGTGATAGTGCATAGCCACATCGTTTCAACAGAAATACTCATCATAAATGTAGATGATAATACAAGTTATACACATGGAATTATAGATATACCTCTCCTTAATGCAACCGCTGTGTTAGATTTCCCAAAAACTTTTTCGGAAAAAGCAAACCATGCAATAATCTGAGACGGAGCTCAGAACAAGAGTCAAATTAGCCGCCATGTTGGAGTCAAAAGAAACCAGAAATTACATGATAAATATTCCCTTACCTTTGATGATCTTCATCAGAATGCACTACCAGGAATCCCAGGTCCACAATAAATGCTTGATTTGTTCGATAATGTCCGTTATTTATGTCCAATTAGCTACTTTGGTTAGCGCGTTTGGTAAACAATTCCAAAGTCACAAAGCGCGTTCACTAAAACATGACAAAATGTCCAAAAGTTCCGTAACAGTCAGTAGAAACATGTCAAACGATGTATTGAATCAATCTTTAGAATGTTGTTAAGGGCCTCCCGGGTGGCGCAGTGGTCTAGAGCACTGCATCGCAGTGCTATGCTGCGCCACCAGAGTCTGGGTTCGCGCCCAGGCTCTGTCGCAGCCGGCCGCGACCGGGAGGTCCGTGGGGCGACGCACAATTGGCTTAGCGTCGTCCGGGTTAGGGAGGGTTTGGCCGGTAGGGATATCCTTGTCTCATCGCGCTCCAGCGACTCCTGTGGCGGGCCGGGCGCAGTGCGCGCTAACCGAGGGGGGCGGGTGCACGGTGTTTCCTCCGACACATTGGTGCGGCTGGCTTCCGGGTTGGAGGCGCGCTGTGTTAAGAAGCAGTGCGGCTTGGTTGGGTTGTGCTTCGGAGGACGCATGACTTTCGACCTTCGTCTCTCCCGAGCCCGTACGGGAGTTGTAGCGATGAGACAAGATAGTAATTACTAGCGATTGGATACCACTAAAAAATTGGGGAGAAAAGGGGATAAAAAAAAAAGAAGAAAAAAAAAATGTTGTTAAAATATATCTTGAATAACGTTCCAACCGGAGAATTACATTGACTTCAGATGAGCGATGGAACGGAGCTGCCTCTTGTGAGCGCGCGTGGTCAAACAATGTTCACCTCATGGCAGTGGTGACTCATTCCTGTCTCCTTCGGCCCCCCTTCACAGTATAGTCATCAGACAAAGTTCTACAGACTGTTGACATCTAGTGGAAGCCGTAGGAAGTGAATACTCATTCATATCTCGCTGTGATTTCAATGGGATCTTGGTTGAAACTCGACCAGCCTCAGAATTTCCACTGAGGAGCAGGCCGTTTACTTTGGGCACCTTTCATCCAAGCTACTCAATACTGCCCCTGCAGCCATAAGAAGTTAAATCATCCCCCGTTTGGCGAATGCCGATTACCGATTTGTTATGAAAACTTGAAATTGTCCCTAATTAATCGGCCATGCCGATTATTCGATCAACTTCTAGTTGTCACACCATTGTAGTTGACAGTTTTTGGAGAAACCTGTTGAATGCTGGCCTGTTTAAAAAACTGGCAGTTCTCTCTGGCTGGTCTCCGTGGGTTTTGTTGCCATGTACTTTATTAGTGAATGACGAGTGTCCAAAGTGGTTTTGACTGGGAATACTAAATGTATTGGCTCGGTCTCTGTCCACACCATGCTCCACTCTGCCCCTCTGACAGTCACACACAGAGACACTTTATACTGGACAATACAAAGAGTGAAGGGGAGGAAAGGAAGAGAGGGAGAAAGCAAAAGGGGAGGAGAGACAGAGAAAGTGGGAGAGGGCACTGGACAATACAGAGAGGAAGAGAGGGAGAAGGGGAGGAGTGTGCAGTCTCTGAAGAGCTCCATTGAGGGACTTGCTCTGGTCACCGTGGTTACCATAATAAGGAGCCTGGAGTGTTGTCATTCTGAGCACAGTCTCCCCTCTCTCTCTTTCTCACACTCCATCTCTCTTTCTCTCCTGTATGAATAAATAGCGTGTCTGTGTTGTCTGTCACATGTTGTGATGTTAACTGATACAAACACTGTCTGGGAGAGAACATTCTATTCAGTGAGAGCTTTGTCTGCTTAAGCCTGTTTTAGAGAAGTGTGTGTGTGTGTGCTAGTGGAATGGGGGTGCAGCCAGAGGCCTAGATGACCAGATCACATATCAGGAAAAGGTCAAAGAGAAGGGGGAGTGGGAGATGGACAGAGAGAGAGGCAGAGAGGAGGATGAGATATGTAGAGCTGGGATAAGAAAGAGGTGGAAAGGGAATGATTTTGAGAAAGAAAGATGATTGGGGGATCGGGTGAGAGAGAGAGAAGTCTTTACATGTGTGCGCTTTGGCCAGGAGTGGAGAGGGAAGGAGAAGACGAAGCGGTATCTATGATAAATGTGACAAACGAAAGGAGTGGAAAAAGGAAAGACTGGGAGGAAATGTGATGAGGGAGGGAGGGAGGGAAGGGCAGCTTTTCTCTCCCTGTGCTGGCAGTGCCAAAGCCCCTCCCTCTTTTGAAATCTGTGTGTGTTCTGTGTGGGAGGTTATGTGAAGGGGAACAGCATATCTGCGCTGTCACACAAACACTGCCCTGCTCCATGTCATACAAAACACACACAAAGCCTTTCCCTGAGATTGATCCTTTTCCGGTGGTGTATGTGTCTGAGAGATGATGGGTGGTGCTTCGTCGCGTGCCGCGTAATATGCGTTTGTCTCCTGCTGTTTCTTTCTTCCCCGTTCCTCCTCCCTACCTCTCTTGCCCCCTCCCTCTTTAATTTGCTCCCTCTCCCTCCTTCCGTCTCTGAGTCACTGCACCATGTTGGATACAAAGAGCAGAGGACTCCAGCGTGACAGTAGCACGGGAGCTACCGCTACGCTACGCAGCAACACACTGACCCATTAATCATCCCATATGGAAATTATATCGCTATGCTCATTTGGATAACGGCTAGGGTACACTACGCTATGCTAATTCGGAGCATAAATCAATATGGAAATGCTAATGTCGGCTAATTGTTGAGCGGTGCGGAAATGCTACGCAGCTGAGGAGCCTATCGCTAATCGTCAGTAATCAGGAGAGCTAAGCTGTCTGGGGGTTTGACTGCTAGAAGGACGGTGTGTATGCACACACACACAAACACACACACACGCACACTTTTGCTCTGGTCTTATCGTTATTAATCTCAACCTTATCCTTTGGGGAGGGTGTGTGTGTGTAAGTAATAATGTGTGTGTTTTGTTACAAACAGATGTACTGGTATGTGGTAGCTGACGTGACCAGAGTGTGTGTGTGTAGCAAATGTTACAGACGGTCTGTCTGTGACGTCGTAGACTTCGTTAGGATTCCTGCGGTGCTGTGTTATTGAGATTGTTCTGAGCTTCAGGCTGAGCATCACTATCTTCTGTTCCTACTCCAACACTCTCATTAACCTCTTTGGGATATTCGGGATGCTAGCGTCCCACCTCAACAACAGCCAGTGAAAACAACAGAAATCCCATAATTAAAATTCCTCAGACATATAAGTATTTTACACCATTTTAAAGATAAACTTGTTGTAAATGCAGCCACAGTGTCCGATTTCAAAAAGGCTTTACGACGAAAGCACACCAAACGATTATGTTAGGTCAGCACCTAGTCACAAAAAACACAGCCATTTTTCCAGACAAAGAGAGGAGTCACAAAAAGCAGAAATGGAGATAAAATGAATCACTAACCTTTGATGATCTTCATCAGATGACACTCATAGGACTTCATGTTACACAATACATGTATGTTTTGTTCAATAAAGTTCATATTTATATCCAAATATCTCAGTTTACATTGGCACATTATGTTCAGTAATGTTTTGCCTCCAAAACATCCGGTGATTTTGCAGAGAGCCACATCAATTTACAGAAATACTCATAATAAACATTGCTAAAAGATACAATTGTTATGCGTGGAATTATAGATAAACTTCTCCGTAATGCAACCGCTGTGTCAGATTTCCAAAAAAAAAACGGAAAAAGCACACCATGCAATAATCTGAGTACAGCGCTCAGACACAAAAACAAGCTATACAGATACCCGCCATGTTGTGGAGTCAACAGAAGTCAGAAATAGCATTATAAATATTCACTTACCTTTGATGATCTTCATCAGAATGCACTCTCAGGAATCCCAGTTCCACAATAAATGTTTGTTTTGTTCGATAAAGTCCATAATTTATATCCAAATACCTCCTTTTTGTTTGCGCGTTTAGTACACAAATCCAAACTCAGGAGGCGCGGGCAAGTCCAGGCGAAAGTTCATACGAAAAGTCATATTACAGTTCGTAGAAACATGTCAAACGAAGTATAGAATCAATCTTTAGGATGTTTTTATCATAAATCTTTAATAATGTTTCAACCGGAGAATTCCTTTGTCTGTAGAAGTGCAATGCAACGCAGCTAACTCTCACGGGAGCGCGTGAGACTGAGCTCGTGGCACTCTGCCAGACCCCTGACTCAAACAGCTCTTATTCCCCCCTCCTTCACAGTAGAAGCATCAAACAAGGTTCTAAAGACTGTTGACATCTAGTGGAAGCCTTAGGAAGTGCAATATGACACCATAGACACTGTGTATTTGATAGGCAATGACTTGAAAAACTACAAACCTCAGATTTCCCACTTCCTGGTTGGATTTTTTCTCAGGTTTTTGCCTGCCATATGATTTCTGTTTTACTCACAGACATCATTCAAACAGTTTTAGAAACTTCAGAGTGTTTTCTATCCAAATCTACTAAGTATATGCATATTCTAGCTTTTAGGACTGAGTAGCAGGCAGTTTACTCTGGGCACCTTTTTATCCAAGCTACTCAATACTGCCCCCCTGTCCCAAAGAAGTTAATGGCAATGAGAAGATGTCTGGATGATCAGCATGCTGTCACTATTAATGTCCTCAATAGGAGTAGAGCTCTGTTTCCACACAGTAATACTAGTCATGTCGGTGTGTTTGTGAGTTAGGGTCAGAGGTAGGTTCCGATGCTGATGCTTCACTTTTGCTTGGGAGAGTCATGTTAGTAGCATGTGAGACACACCCACCTTCAGACAACACGTGTTGCTGTATTCTCTCTCCTCTCACGCTACTCATATGTTGCTGTGTGTGTGTTCTGACTACCTTTCCCAACTCTTGCCTCCAGGTTACAGACAATATACGGGCGTTTTGATGAAGCGTTGAATTCTGGGAACATGGCGCTCAGCCCCAGTCACGGTGAGTCTCTCCCTCCCTCATTTTCATTGCTGCTTTTTTGTCTTTGTGCTGTTTGTCCCTCTTTGCCCCCCGTGTGGGGCTAGTGCTGTGGTCTGGCTGATCTTGTGGCTGTGTGTGTCTAGAAAGTCTGTCAGAGGGTCCAATAGGATTACTAGTCTAATCTCTCAGGAGTTTCGTCTCCAGACTTCAGATATCTGGTGTCTGGTTGGACCAAATCCCTGCCTAGCAACACAAGAACTGCTGCTGTTACCAGGCAGTTGGAATGTTTTTTGGTTGTAAAATTGTAGTTAGGTTTAAGGTTGTACTTTGGTCGTAAAGTTGTGCTTTTGTTGTATTTTTGTAGTTTGGTTATATATTTAAGTAATAAGGCACGAGGAGGTGTGGTATATGACCATATATCACAAACCCCAGAGGTGCCTTATTGCTTTATAAACTGGTTACCAACATAATTACAACAGTACAAATATTTGCTGTGCCATACCCATGGTATACGGTCTGATATACCAAGGCTTTCAGCCAATCAGCATTCAGGGCTCAAACCACCCAGTTTGTAATTGTAGTTTGGTTGTATAGTGGTAGTGTGGTTGTAAAGTGGTTGTATAGTGGTTGTGTGGTTGTATAGTGGTTGTGTGGTTGTATAGTGGTTGTGTGGTTGTATAGTGGTTGTGTGGTTGTATAGTGGTTGTGTGGTTGTATAGTGGTTGTGTGGTTGTATAGTGGTAGTGTGGTTGTATAGTGGTAGTGTGGTTAATTTGGTTTTGAATTTGGTTGTGGAGTTGTTGCTTTTTTGTTTATAAAGATTTGCAGTTGTAGTCTACAATTTGTCTAATTGTATTGTACAGTTTTTTTGTGGAGTTGTAGTTTGGATGTAAAGTTGTAGTTTTCAGTTGTCTACAGTTTGTATTGTATTTGTTGTACTGTAATTTGTCTGTTCCTTAGTCAGTCTCTCTATACGCAGTCTGTTGAGGTGCTTTTATCCTGAGGGGATCACAGAGGGGGTTAAGACATGGAGGGGTAAGGTTGCTATGATACCGTGTCCAGTGGCAGCATGGGGTGGTTAGGTTTAACCCTTGCACTCCCAGGGGTTTCAGTTCGGATCCCTTCAGAGAGGGCAGTGAGCTTTGGGCTCCTAGTCCACCTGCAGAGACACTGGAAGGTCAGTCCTAGCTCTCGTTCTGTCCCATTCTGATGTGGACTCTGTTTCCCCCCCCAAACAGTACAGAACAGGACAGAACATACAATATCAGTCAAACACACACACACACACACACACACACACACACACACACACACACACACACACACCATCAGCCAAACACAGCACACACATTTAGAACACAGTAAAGCAAGAGGAAGCCAGACTGCATTGTCAGGGATGAAGAGCACACACACACTGACTGTGGGGCTGTTATTATTCTGAAGGCTCAACACAGCTGTTGCTGGGAGGCACAGGGGGAGCCACAGAGGGAAGGGGAAAGAGGGAGGCGAGAGAGAGGGATGGAGGGAAGGGGAAGAGAGAGAGAGAGAGAGTGAGAGAGAGCTCTGCAGTTGTACAAGCCAGGGCCTCAGAGCTGTGCTTGTCACTGCTTTCCCTGATTCATCATGACAGAGGGAACGAGAGAGAGCAAGCAAATGAAGGAAAACTGAAGAGAGGGGAGAGAATTTCTCTACACACTTATTATGGCGGTCGGAGGCGAGGGATACTGTGTGTGTGTGTGTGTGTGTGTGTGTGTAATCTTTGGCTCTGGAGTGAAATCGGTTTAGGGAGTTACTCTGAGTTCCTTAAAATGTCTGGGGATAGTTTGAGTGTATGTGAGTGGGATTGAGTTCTCTTTGTCCCTCCCTACTCCCTCTTCTCCCCCAACTCTCTCCCTCCCTACTCCCTCTTCTCTCCCAACTCTCTCTCTCCCAACTCTCTCTCTCCCAACTCTCTCTCTCCCTACTCCCTCTTCTCTCCCTACTCCCTCTTCTCTCCCAACTCTCTCTCTCTCCCTACTCCCTCTTCTCTCCCTACTCCCTCTTCTCTCCCAACTCTCTCTCTCTCCCTACTCCCTCTTCTCTCCCAACTCTCTCTCTCCCTACTCCCTCTTCTCTCCCAACTCTCTCTCTCTCCCTACTCCCTCTTCTCTCCCAACTCTCTCTCTCTCCCTACTCCCTCTTCTCTCCCAACTCTCTCTCTCTCCCTACTCCCTCTTCTCTCCCAACTCTCTCTCTCTCCCTACTCCCTCTTCTCTCCCAACTCTCTCTCTCTCCCTACTCCCTCTTTTCTCCCAACTCCCTCTTCTCTCCATACTCCCTCTTCTCTCCATACTCCCTCTTCTCTCCATACTCCCTCTTCTCTCCATACTCTCTCTTCTCTCCATACTCTCTCTTCTCTCCATACTCTCTCTTCTCTCCATACTCTCTCTTCTCTCCCAACTCTCTCTTCTCTCCCAACTCTCTCTTCTCTCCCAACTCTCTCTTCTCTCCCAACTCTCTCTTCCCTCCCAACTCTCTCTCCCTCCCAACTCTCTCTCCCTCCCAACTCTCTCTCCCTCCCAACTCTCTCTCCCTCCCAACTCTCTCTCCCTCCCAACTCTCTCTCCCTCCCAACTCTCTCTCCCTCCCTACTCCCTCTTCTCTCCCAACTCTCTCTCTAGTAGTTTGTAGGTCAGGTGTGTGTAGGTAGGACACTGGGTGTCTTTGGTGAGAGAGAGGTTTTATTTAAGACTGTTAGACTTTGGGACTGAAACTCACATTTAAGGTGTGTGTGTGTGTGTGAGAGAGAGGGTAATGTGTGTCACGGCTGCTGGCTTCTCTCTGTGCCTCACTGAAATGTAAGAACACACGCACTACACAGTAGTCCTAGTAGCCCAGAGTAATTGAGTGCACTGCAAACTGACCCTCAGTAGCTTCATCAGCTGCTTAGTGGTGCATTGTTGACACACACACACACACACACACACACACACACACACACACACACACACACACACACACACACACAGACAAGCTCATTCTGCCTCGATGCCTCTCCGTCTCTGCAGAGGATAGCGTGACCCCGTTTCCAGGGTAGCCTGTTTCCACGGTTACGCTGCCATTTTATTATTATGGCCTATCCCTCTTCTTGACCTGGAAATGGAACGGTTTAGTGTCTGTGCTGCTCGTCTCCTTGTTTCCTAACCTCATCTCCTTGTTTCATCTACTTGTTCAATTTGCTTGTTTCCTCATCTCCTTGTTTCATATCATTGCATCCTTGTTTCCTCTCCATCTCCTTGTTTCATATCCTAGTCTCCTCTTTTCATCTCCTTGTCTCCTAGTCTCACAGATTTCTATCGTATTGCGTCCATCTCCAAAACGAAGACAACCAAGGAGAATCATCCTTCGTCATAGTACTGTATTTAAACATACTGTTATGGCATTTTAGGGCAGTATTGCTATCAAGGCATGTCCGGCTCCACGTTGGGTATTTATTGATATCCTCGTCACATACTATGTATTGGCTGTTCATATGTGGAACTGTGTTGGCATGTTTAGTCAGTCGGCTTGTGTGGATTGGATCTGTGTCTGTGTCACACGGGCCTGACTCCTGCCCGGGCGTGAAAATATGTTTATAACGTGTGCTTCTGCAGCTTAGAACAGATTACCATACACACACACACACGTGATGTTGGTACAGAAGGGCCTCGATGTACTAATCCTGTTCCTGAGTGTGTTGTGTTCCTAGCTAGCTAACGTTCTAGTTTCCAAACGAAAGTTCACTAGTTCGAATCCCCGAGCTGACAGTGAAAAATCTGTCTGTGTCCTTGAGCAAGGCACTCAACCCTAATTGCTCCTGGGTATAAGTTGATGGCGGACCCTGGCCTTGACCCCACTCTCCGAGGGTGTCTCAGGGAGATTTGGGATAGGCAAAAAAAACATTTCCAATTCACAAATGTGTACTAATACAATTAGAACAGGATTAGTACATCGAGGCCCTTCTGTACCAACATCTAATACAATTAGTACATGAGGGAAATAGGACAAATATGAACACACACTGCTGTGTGCAGTCAGAGTGCTCTGTCTCTAGTTTAGTGTGAGTGATATAGCAACTGTCAGTCTTCCATCCAAGAGTCTTCTTCCTTTTGTTTTTGTTGTTTCACAGATAAAGGCTAGTGCTGCCCCCCTGTGGACACAAACACATTTTTGTAGAGCATTGACAAAATGCCTGTTTTGTGTGTATGTGTCTGTGAGATGGTTGTGTGTGTGTGTGTGTGTGTGTGTGTGTCTGTGAGATGGTTGTGTGTGTGTGTGTGTGTGTGTGTGTGTCTGTGAGATGGTTGTGTGTGTGTCTGTGAGATGGTTGTGTGTGTGTCTGTGAGATGGTTGTGTGTGTGTCTGTGAGATGGTTGTGTGTGTGTCTGTGAGATGGTTGTGTGTGTGTCTGTGAGATGGTTGTGTGTGTGTGTGTGTCTGTGAGATGGTTGTGTGTGTGTGTGTGTCTGTGAGATGGTTGTGTGTGTGTGTGTCTGTGAGATGGTTGTGTGTGTGTGTGTCTGTGAGATGGTTGTGTGTGTGTGTGTCTGTGAGATGGTTGTGTGTGTGTGTCTGTGAGATGGTTGTGTGTGTGTGTCTGTGAGATGGTTGTGTGTCTGTGAGGTGGTTGTGTGTGTCTGTGAGGTGGTTGTGTGTGTGTGTGGTCTTGTTCTTCTATTCTAGTGGGTACCTAAAATCCCCCCCCCCCCCCCCCACACACACACACACACACACACACACACAAGGATTTTCGGTACACAAGGATAGTAAAACAATATTCTCCCTTGTGACTACATTTCTCACTTCCTCATGAGGACAAAGGCTATTTTAAGCTTTAGAGTTACAATTAGGGTTAGAGGTTAGGTTAGTGAAAATAGGATTTTGAATGGAAATATATTTTATGTGTGTGCTCGCATGTAGTTATTTTACAATGCTCCACCAAATTTGTGTTGCTTGCTGTGTGGTTTTGTTACGGATGTATTTTTTGGCTGTGTGTGTGACGTTCTCAGAATGTGGATTATGTTTCCCCTCTTCCCTGCATGGGAATGACTCTGGGATCATTTTCACCTGGATTGGGGATTGGAGAGTGTGTGTTTGCCTCTGCATGTTTGGTTTGTTTATCTGAAACCCAAAAGTATTTTTTCAGATTGGGGACTGGGGAGTTTTAGTTCTGGTTTTAGTTCTGCCTGTAGCAGCTAGTAGATATGTGGATTATAACGGAGCATATCACCTCACTCACATTCTACACTGGGTGTTTAAAACATTAGGAACACCTGCTCTTTCCATGACAAATCAAATGTTATTAGTCAAATGCGCCGAATACAACAGGTGTAGACCTTACAGTGAAATGCTTATTTACAAGCCCCTAACCAACAATACAGTTAAGAAATAAAAGGAACACGTAATTAAAGAGCAGCAGTAAAATAAGAATAGCGAGACTATATACAGGGGGGTACATGGTACAGACTCAATGTGCGGAGGCACCGGTTAGTTGAGGTAATATGTATATGAAGGTAGAGTTATTAAAGTGACTATGCATAGATGATAACAATAGAGAGTAGCAGCGGTGTAAAAGAGGGGGTGGGCAATGCAAATAGTCTGGGTAGCCATTTGATTAGGTGTTCAGGAGTCTTATGGCTTGGGGGTAGAAGCTGTTTAGAAGCCTCTTGGACCTAGACTTGGCGCTCCGGTACCGCTTACTGTGCAGTAGCAGAGAGAACAGTCTATGACTGGGGTGGCTGGAGACTTTGACCATTTTTAAGGCCTTCCTCTGACACCGCCTGGTATAGGGGTCCTGGATGACAGGAAGCTTGGCCCCAGTGGTGTACTGGGCCGTACGCACTACCCTCTGTAGTGCCTTGCGGTCAGAGGCCGAGCAGTTGCCATACCAGGTGGTGATGCAACCAGTCAGGATGCTCTCTGGTGCAGCTGTAGAACCTTTTGAGCATCTGAGGACCCATGACAAATCTTTTCAGTCTCCTGAGGGGGAATAGGTTTTGTCGTGCCCTCTTCATGACTGTCTTGGTGTGCTTGGACCATGTTAGTTTGCTGGTGATGTGGACGCCAAGGAACTTGAAACTCTCAACCTGCTCCACTACAGCCCCGTCGATGAGAATGGGGGTGTGCTCGGTCCTCCTTTTCCTGTAGTCCACAATCATCTCCTTTGTCTTGATCACGTTGGAGAGGTTGTTGTCCTGGCACCACACAGCCAGGTCTCTGACCACCTCCCTATAGGCTGTCTCGTCATTGTCGGTGATCAGGCCTACCATTGTTGTCATTGTCAAACTTAATGATGATGTTGGAGTCGTGCCTGGTCGTGCAGTCATTAGTGAACAGGGAGTACAGAAGGGGACTAAGCACACACCCCTGAGGGGCCTCTGTGTTGAGGATCAGTTTAGCGGATGTGTTGTTACCTACACTTACCACCTGGGGGCGGCCCTTCAGGAAGTCCAGGATCCAGTTGGAGGGAGGAGTTTAGTCCCAGGATCCTTAGCTTATTGATGAACTTTGAGGGCAATATGGTGTTGAACGCTGAGCTGTAGTCAATGAATAGCATTCTCACATAAGTGTTCCTTTTGTCCAGGTGGGAAAGGGCAGTGTGGAGTGCAATAGAGATTGCATCATCTGTGGATCTGTTGGGGCGGTATGTAAATTGGAGTGGGTCTAGGGTTTCTGGGATAATGATGTTGATGTGAGCCATAACCAGCCTTTCAAAGCACTTCGTGGCTACAGACGTGCTACGGGTCGGTAGTCATTTAGGCAGGTTACCTTCGCTTCCTTGGGCACAAGGACTATGGTGGTCTGCTTAAAACGTTGGTATTACATACTCGAACAGGTAAAGGTTGAAAATGTCAGTGACACTTGCCAGTTGGTCAGCGCATGCTCGCAGTACACGTCCTGGTAATCCGCCTGACCCTGTGGCCTTGTGAATGTTGACCTGTTTAAAGGCCTTACTCACATCGGCTGCGGAGAGCGTGATCACACAGTCGTCCTGAACAGCTGGTGCTCTCATGCTATTTGCATCGAAGCGAGCATAGAATTAGTTTAGCTCATCTGGTAGGCTTGTGTCACTGGGCAGCTCTCGGCTGTGCTTCCCTTTGTAGTCTGTAATAGTTTGCAAGCCCTGCCACATCCGACGTGCGTCTGAGCCGGTGTAGTACGATTCGATCTTAGTCCTGTACTGACACTTTTCCTTGTTTGGTGTTTCGTCAGAGGGCATAGCGGGATTTCTTATAAGTTTCAGGGTTAGATTCCCGCACCTTGAAAGCGGCAGCTCTAGTCTTTAGCTCAGTGCGGATGTTGCCTGTAATCCATGGCTTCTGGTTGGGTTATGTGCGTACGGTCACTGTGGGGACGACGTCATCGATGCACTTATTGATGAAGCCAATGACTGATGTGTTCTACTCCTCAAAGCCATCGGAGGAATCCCAGAACATATTCCAGTCTGTGCTAGCAAAACAGTCCTGTAGCTTAGCATCTGCTTCATCTTACCACTTTATTATTGACCGAGTCACTGGCGCTTCTTGCTTTAATTTTTGCTTGTAAGCAGGAATCCGGAGGATAGTTACTGTCAGATTTGCCAAATGGAGGGTGAGGGAGAGCTTTGTATGCGTCTCTGTGTGTGGAGTAAAGGTGGTTTAAAGTCCGGCCACTAGGATCACTGCCTCTGGATGAGTATTTTCCTGTTTGCTTATGGCGGAATACAGCTCATTCAGTGCGGTCTTAGTGCCAGCATCGGTCTGTGGTGGTATGTAGATGGCTACAAAAAATACAGATGTAAACATAGACTGACCAGGTGAATCCAGGTGAAAGCTTTGATCCCGTATTGATGTCACCTGTTAAATCCACTTCAATCAGTGTAGATGAAGGGGAGGAGACAGGTTAAAGAAGGAGTTTCAAGCCTTGACACAATAGAGACATGGATTGTGTATGTCTACCATTCAGAGGGTGAATGGGCAAGACAAACGATCTGAACAGTTTTTGAATGTCAGTTGCCTCAGTTGGTAGAGCATGGCGCTTGCAACGCCAGGGTTGTGGGTTCGATTCCCACGGAGGACCAGTATGAAAAATGTATCCACTCACTACAGTAAGTCGCTCTGGATAAGTGTCTGCTAAATGTTTTATTTTTTATTAAATTTTTATATATATATATATATATATATATATATATATATATATATATATATATATATATTTTTAACCTTTTATTTAACTAGGCAAGTCAGTTAAGAGCAAATTCTTATTTACAATGACGGCCTAGGAACAGTGGTTTAATTGCCTTGTTCAGGGGCAGAATGACAGATTTTGACCTTGGCAGCTCAGGGATTCGATCCACCAACCTTCTGGTTACTGGCCCAATGCTCTGACCGCTAGGCTATCTGCTGCTCCAATGACTGAAATGTAAACTGCAACGCTGTCAACTGTGGGGGATGATTGGAGTCAACATGGGCCAGCCTCCCTGTGGAACACTTTCGACACCTTGTAGAGTCCATGCCCTGACGAATTCAGGCTGTTCTGAGGGCAAAAGGTGCAACTCAATATTAGGAAGGTGTTCCTAATATTTTGTACACTCAGTGTCTATCAGGGGTCAAAATTAATTTGCTGCCCAGAAACATGTCAGTTATTTGAAAATATATAGGTCAATTATAATTTATACATACTTTTTATCAAGTTGTAGATGTTCAAGTGTGGCCTGGAGTGTATTTTTTAAATAAAAAAGTACTTTACTTTGTGGGCCGGATGCGGCCTGTGGGCTGTAGTTGGCCTACCCCTGCTCTATATCATCCTTCTTGTCATTTCATTCTCTACTTTTCTGTCTCTTGGCCTCTGTCTTTCTTACCTTCTGTCTATTTAACTCAAAAATGGAGGGCATACCTTACAGCCGTATCCATGGCAACACTCCTCAGTGCACAGTGGAGTGTGTGCGTGCGCCCACCTTGTTGCGTGCTATGGGGGGTTTTGTTGATGTGACAGAGCTGTGATTTAATTCTGATTCTCACATTAAAGAGATTCTCCTGTATTTTTGTATACTTTTTAGCCAGTAGTTCTGAAAGTAGCACTCCCGAGCCAAAAGTGGTCCCCTAAAGTTGCATACTACATCACCTATGTTCAGATACACTACACGGCCAAAATTATGTGGACACCTGTTCGTTGAACATCTCATTCCAAAATCATGTGCATTAATATGGAGTTGGTCCTCCCTTTTCTGCTATAACAGACTCCACTCTTCTGGGATGACTTTCCACTAGATGTTGGAACATTGCTGCGGGGACTTGCTTCCATTCAGCCAGAAGAGCATTAGTGAGGTCAGGCACTGATGTTGGGCGATTAGGCCTGGCTCCCAGTCGGCGTTCCAATTCATCCCAAAGGTGTTCTGTCGGGTTGAGGTCAGGGCTCTGTGAAGGCCAGTCAAGTTCTTCCACACCGATCTCGACAAACCATTTCTGTATGGATCTTGCTTTGTGCACATGGGCATTGTCATGCTGAAACAGGAAAGGGCCTTCCCCAAACTGTTGCCACGAAGTTGGAAGCACAGAATCATCTAGAATGTCATTGTATGCTGTAGCGTTTAGATTTCTCTTCACTGGAACTAAGGGGTCTAGCCCGAATCATTAAAAACAGTCCCAGACCATTATTCCTCCTCCACCAAACTTTACATTTGACACTAGAGCATTGGGGCAGGTAGCATTCTCCTGACATCCACCAAACCCAGATGTATCCGTCAAACTGACCGATGTTAAAGGGTGATTCATCACTCCAGAGAACACGTTTCCACTGCGCCATAGTCCAATTAAGCTCCCAACGAACAGTTCTTGTGCTGACGTTGCTTCCAGAGGCAGTTTGGAACACGCTTCAGCATTCGGCAGTCCCCTTCTGTGAGCTTGTGTGGCCTACCACTTCATGTCTGAGCCGTTGTTGCTCCTAGGAGTTTCCACTTCACAATAACAGCACTTACAGTTGACTGGGGCAGCTCTTGCAGGGTAGAAATTTAACAAACTAACATGTTCAAAAAGTGGCATCCTATGACGGTGCCACGTTGAAAGGCACTGAGCTCTTCAGTAAGGCCATTCTACTGCCAATGTTTGTCTGTGGAGATTGCCAATGTTTGTCTGTGCTTGATTTTTATACACCTGTCAGCAACGAGTGTGGCAGAAAAAGCTGAATCCTCTAATTTGAAGCTGTGTCAACATACTTTTGGCCATGTAGTGCCACGTCTTTGCTCACTCTCTCTTTCTCTGCTGTGTCCACTGAGCCATTGGGCCCGCCCAGCAACTTCATTGGATATCGCTGAGCAGGCCCTTCTACCTGTCACTCAAATGCAAGGAGAGGAAACTCATTGGCTAGAACTGATTGCTAGGGGGCTGGCCCACGTGGGGGGGAAATGTAGGGAAAATGGTGTGGCACAGCTTCAAGAAAAACAGTTGCTTCAAACTAGGGATTTCATGGCTAATTGAGGTAAGATAGTAATTCTGCTCATAGATTATACACATTGACATATCCGGCCCAAAGCGAGAGGTTTAAAAATTATACTTTATCAGTCGCCAAAGTACCGGACCATGTCTTTAAGGTTTACATATTGACACCAAACCACTATTCCCAATCCCCTCTGCCCAGAGCTGATTCCCTGAAGTCTGCCCATCCCCTCACTTTAAAAGCATTGGATTGGTGTAAGCATGAGGGAGATTCCACCATAGCTACTGTAGCGTGACTCAATCTACCCAGAGAGGATAGAGAAAGCTCTAATAGATAGACAGAGCCACGTCTGCAGTGGTTCCTCAAATAAAGGTTCAAGGTTATACCACAGCACATTGAAGTAAATTGTGGTACAGTACCTTGCATTGCGTCACTGGGTCATTGCACCAGACCACCGCAAGGGGGAGTTAGACCTCTGATTAGGGTTTTGGATTTAGCGTCTGGGTACCAACACTTTACACCAATGTGTCTCTCTCCTCGCTGAATGAGTGACATCAATGAATGGACGATAGAAACCAGATAGAACTGGATCATTCACGATTTAATTTGAATGAACTGAATGATGAGGATGAAGACGAGGGTGATTGAATTTGAATGAACTGAATGATGAGGATGAAGACGAGGGTGATTGAATTTGAATTAACTGAATGATGAGGATGAAGACGAGGGTGATTGAATTTGAATGAACTGAATGATGAGGATGAAGACGAGGGTGATTGAATTTGAATGAACTGAATGATGAGGATGAAGACGAGGGTGATTGAATTTGAATGAACTGAATGATGAGGATGAAGACGAGGGTGATTGAATTTGAATGAACTGAATGATGAGGATGAAGACGAGGGTGATTGAATTAAGAACAATAGTGTAAGAATTGTTCTTCCTCTGTCCTGCATGCACAACCACACCTGAAAAAATATAATCTTTTTTTGTTTCTACTTTGTCTGAAGAAGCTGTAACTGGACTGTAGCCTATTACATCCATATCATAAAAGCCCATTTATGGTTGATCCGAAAAAAGGGGTCGGAGGCTCCGTATGGATGGTGTGACGCAATTGCGGAGCCTCCAGAGGCATGCAGACGCCAAATTGAGCTCCGTACCGCATCATTGTACGCATCCCACATTTTTGAACAATGCGGAGGGCTCTGTATAGCTTCGCATTGACATGATTGGTTGGCGGTAGGTGGTGTGGAAGGTCCTGTATAAACAAACTCACTTCCTTGACAGCTTCCTTCACAACAGCTCTGCTCCACGAAGCACGAGAAGTATGAATGCCCTGACTTCTGCAGAGGTTTCACTGTAAATGCTGCACAGCCAATGCAGACGTCAGATTGACCAACTTTTGTTACACTGTAATATTTTTTATTGTAAGAGAAACGGAAATGTTCTGTTCTATTCCATGATATTCTTACTGTAAAATATACACTTTGTGTTGACAGAATATACGAGACTGATGTCTGCTAAATGTCTGCTAAATGCTAAATGAACAAGTTGATGGCGTAACCATATAGCCTCGGTTACTAAGCACAGATAAATTATAACAGAATAAAATAGAATAAATCCACTCAAGTTTCTTCAACTGTGTTCTGACTGATTAGAGCGGTGTTGTGCCATGATGCCAGCAGATTCCTGATCGCTCATCTTCTTCTTCCATCAGTGACTCTATGAACAGTCTCACTGGAAATGGAATACAATGTAATAATGTGCAGCAAACCGTAAAGACTAGCAATAGATTTAGTCTTTACAGAGCAAGGCCACATTGGGGGAGTGCCAGACTGCTTTGATGGATAGTCACGCGTTGAAGGGGGCGAGGGACGAGGTGATGGAGGCACAGTCCAGCCAGGCACACCTCTGGAACTCCACCTCCAACAGGCAACAACCGTGGCGGGTGTGTTAGGGCCTCGGTTCAAGCCATTAAATTGGAGCCGAAACTCTCAGAATAGCTGACTTATATGAGAAAATTCCCCAATTTCTGTTTCTTTGTGTCTACAAAAACAACATTTGTTAAATGTGCTGCATTGTCAATCTGAAGTCTGCACTGGAACGTGATACGCCCTCTGCAGAAGCATTGTCAATCTGAAGTCTGCACTGGCCCGTGATACGCCCTCTGCAGAGGCATTGTCAATCTGAAGTCTGCACTGGCCCGTGATACGCCCTCTGCAGAAGCATTGTCAATCTGAAGTCTGCACTGGAACGTGATACGCCCTCTGCAGAAGCATTGTCAATCTGAAGTCTGCACTGGCCCGTGATACGCCCTCTGCAGAAGCATTGTCAATCTGAAGTCTGCACTGGCCCGTGATACGCCCTCTGCAGAAGCATTGTCAATCTGAAGTCTGCACTGGCCCGTGATACGCCCTCTGCAGAGGCATTGTCAATCTGAAGTCTGCACTGGCCCGTGATACGCCCTCTGCAGAAGCATTGTCAATCTGAAGTCTGCACTGGCCCGTGATACGCCCTCTGCAGAAGCATTGTCAATCTGAAGTCTGCACTGGAACGTGATACACCCTCTGCAGAAGCATTGTCAATCTGAAGTCTGCACTGGAACGTGATACGCCCTCTGCAGAAGCATTGTCAATCTGAAGTCTGCACTGGAACGTGATACGCCCTCTGCAGAAGCATTGTCAATCTGAAGTCTGCACTGGCCCGTGATACGCCCTCTGCAGAAGCATTGTCAATCTGAAGTCTGCACTGGCCCGTGATACGCCCTCTTCAGAAGCATTGTCAATCTGAAGTCTGCACTGGCCCGTGATACGCCCTCTGCAGAAGCATTGTCAATCTGAAGTCTGCACTGGCCCGTGATACGCCCTCTACAGAAGCATTGTCAATCTGAAGTCTGCACTGGCCCGTGATACGCCCTCTGCAGAAGCATTGTCAATCTGAAGTCTGCACTGGCCCGTGATACGCCCTCTGCAGAAGCATTGTCAATCTGAAGTCTGCACTGGAACGTGATACGCCCTCTGCAGAAGCATTGTCAATCTGAAGTCTGCACTGGAACGTGATACGCCCTCTGCAGAAGCATTGTCAATCTGAAGTCTGCACTGGAACGTGATACGCCCTCTGCAGAAGCATTGTCAATCTGAAGTCTGCACTGTCCCGTGATACGCCCTCTGCAGAAGTCAGGGCATTCACACTTCCTGCGCTTCACGTAGCTGTTGAGCAGACCTGTTGTGGAAGAAGTTGTCGAGTTTGTGTTTATACAGGACCTCCCGCCCCCACCTACCATCAACCAATCATGTCAATACAGAGCTTTACGGAGCCCTACGTATTGTTACAACATTTGGGAGGTGCACAGCAATGCGGAATGGAGCTCGATTTTCCTTTTTTGGGTGGAACAGAAACACCATTAATTAAGCTAAAATATCAGGAATAAATTGTAAATATAAAGGCCAGGATCAGCTTATTTTCATAAAGAAAATGGAATAGCCTACATAATCTCAAACTGCTACAGTCAGTTGTGTTATTGGGTTGGTTAGTGATGGGTTTGTCTCACTGCTCTTCTCCCCAGAGGATACGTCTCTCCAGGTTGTCATGGCAACAGCCTGAACAGTCTGCTCACCATGAATGATCCCTCCCTCCCTCTTTTCTTTTTCTCGCTCTTCTCTCTCTCTCCACTCTATCCCTCCCTTTCTCTCTATTCCTCCATTTTCTCTCTCTACCAATCTTTCTCTGTCCTCTCCATCTTGCTTTCCCTCATTTTCACTCTAAAGCTCCCTTTCCCCATCTCGCTCTCGCTCTCTCTCTCGCTCTCTCTCTCGCTCTCTCTCTCGCTCTCTCGCTCGCTCTCTCGCTCTCTCTCTCGCTCTCTCTCGCGCTCTCTCTCGCGCTCGCTCTCTCGCTCTCTCTCGCGCTCTCTCTTGCTCTCTCTCGTGTCTTTGCTCCGTCCTTGACAGATTCGCCCTCCTAAGGCGGCTGTGTCACTGTTAAAGCACCGCTGTAAGCGTCTTTAGCAAATGATTAGCATCATTAGGCAGATTTATTTATTTGAATTTACAAAAAAAAATTGGGAGTAGATCAACTTTAGTATTGTCGTTTGTATCAATGTAATTGTTTGCATGATTTCTAATCCAACTTTTTTTGTTTATTTAAACATTTCCATCCCTACACTAATTGGAGTAAACAAATGGACAACATTACTTCTTCTAACAGATATTTCGCTCACATCTATGGTACCTGTAGTTAAATAATTCTACATTCCTAATTGGATTTTCATCCACATTTGGCCTATCCACCATTCATTCTGATGTTAACTCCAACCCTCCGATGTCCACAGATGAACCCATCTTTCCCAGTATAATGACATTATGCCATTTCCTATTGCAATGCATCAAGAAGAAACTCAATGTGATGTATTAACTTTGAGTATGTCTCCCAATCTAGACTCATTAAACACCAGTTGACTGGTTGCAACCACTTATGATGTAAATGAAATGGATAGCACTCTAAATTCTATAGCTGTGTGCATTTACAATGACTCCTGGCTGGGATATTTCATCCACAGTCCATCACTCAAACAATTTTGGAGACAAAATGACTTTTTTAAAGAAAGGGTTATAGGAAAGGGTTAATATAGTTGTCATAGCGGTGTAATACGGGTTGTTGCAGTGTCTCTGCAGCTTCTCTCATTAAGTGTTAGGTCACTGAACCCTGACCTCTGATCCTAACACACTCCGACGTGAGATGGAATTGCGATTGAGGTTGGGTGGGTGGGTGGAGCCTCTCTACACACACTCAAAGAGCAGGTTTTAGCTGGAGGGATGTGATCCTGCCCACTCCTCCCCTCTGCCTTCCTCTCATCCCTGATCTGTCCATCTCTACACCTCCACAGCCACTATAGTCCACTCAGCCTTTGTTATCTGTCTGTGTGTGTGTGTGTGTGTGTGTGTGTGTGTGTGTGTGTGTGTGTGTGTGTGTGTGTGTGTGTGTGTGTGTGTGTGTGTGTTATGGGTATCAGAATATGTGAATATGATTAGACACTGTAAAGTGTGTGCGTTAAGCTGTCAATGCTGCGGTGTGTGTTTGGGTGTGTATGTCGATGGTAATGAGCTTAGCTGCTGTGAGGGAGGCTAGAGAAACCATATTAATATTCTGGGGGCGTCACACACACTCTCCTTCCTCCTCACTGGCTGCTACACCATGATGTCATCTCTGCACTGATTGGCTGCCTGGCCACGGAGGGAAGGAGGAGAGAAGAGCGATCGAGCGAATGAGAGATGATGAGAGAGAGGGAGGAGAGAGAAAATGCAGGCAGTGGTGTGGGTGGAGGGTTTTTCGGATGGCAGTTAAGGTGTGTGTATCTAGACCTGTTTTGAGGGGTGTGTGTGTTGGGGTACGGGTCTGAGAAGAGGGGGGCGCCATAAAACCACGCCCTCCTGGAGGCATGAGGCGCCTCATCTGCAAACGCATCTGTGACTGTGAGTGCAGGGCTGGGCCCACCGTGTGTGTGTGTTTTTGCTTCTGCAGGAGCATAAATTAGAGCTGGTTTTAACTGGTGTATCTTTGTGTGAATAAGGGCTGGGTGGGTTGTGTTTGTTGGTGTGTGCATAATCTGCATGTAGTCTGTTGGTGTGTGTCCGTCTTACTTGACATTGCGTGCGTCTGTGTGTTGGGGTGTAGGGTGGTGGCTTTGGCGCATTTCTCAGCCCTGTGCGGTGGTTGTCAAAGCGACTGTCTGCGTTTCTCTGCCAGCGCTTTCATCTCTGCTGCACGGCTGGAGGTGTGTTTGGAGAGGGCTGTATTAATACACAGGTTGATGCTTTGAGGCACGTGGAGGTGTATCTCCCATGCTGTGGATTGCTGGTGTGTGTGCAGTGTGTTTTGGTGTGAATGTATCTGTTGTATGCCATCATAATCTCAGGGTCTATCAGCTAGAAACGTTTTCTGTTAGTGATTATAGTGTAGGCGGTCAGTGTGTGTTAGTGATTATAGTGTAGGCGGTCAGTGTGTTAGTGATTATAGTGTAGGCGGTCTGTGTGTGTGTTAGTGATTATAGTGTAGGCGGTCAGTGTGTTAGTGATTATAGTGTAGGCGGTCAGTGTGTTAGTGATTATAGTGTAGGCGGTCAGTGTGTGTTAGTGTTTATAGTGTAGGCGGTCAGTGTCTGTTAGTGATTATAGTGTAGGCGGTCAGTGTGTTAGTGATTATAGTGTAGGCGGTCAGTGTGTGTTAGTGATTATAGTGTAGGCGGTCAGTGTGTGTTAGTGATTATAGTGTAGGCGGTCAGTGTGTGTTAGTGATTATAGTGTAGGCGGTCAGTGTGTGTTAGTGATTATAGTGTAGGCGGTCTGTGTGTTAGTGATTATAGTGTAGGCGGTCTGTGTGTTAGTGATTATAGTGTAGGCGGTCAGTGTGTGTTAGTGATTATAGTGTAGGCGGTCAGTGTGTGTTAGTGTTTATAGTGTAGGCGGTCAGTGTGTGTTAGTGTTTATAGTGTAGGCGGTCAGTGTGTGTTAGTGTTTATAGTGTAGGCGGTCAGTGTGTGTTAGTGATTATAGTGTAGGCGGTCAGTGTGTGTTAGTGTTTATAGTGTAGGCGGTCAGTGTGTTAGTGATTATAGTGTAGGCGGTCAGTGTGTGTTAGTGATTATAGTGTAGGCGGTCAGTGTGTGTTAGTGATTATAGTGTAGGCGGTCAGTGTGTGTTAGTGATTATAGTGTAGGCGGTCAGTGTGTGTTAGTGATTATAGTGTAGGCGGTCTGTGTGTTAGTGATTATAGTGTAGGCGGTCAGTGTGTGTTAGTGATTATAGTGTAGGCGGTCAGTGTGTGTTAGTGTTTATAGTGTAGGCGGTCAGTGTGTGTTAGTGTTTATAGTGTAGGCGGTCAGTGTGTGTTAGTGATTATAGTGTAGGCGGTCAGTGTGTGTTAGTGTTTATAGTGTAGGCGGTCAGTGTGTGTTAGTGATTATAGTGTAGGCGGTCAGTGTGTGTTAGTGATTATAGTGTAGGCGGTCAGTGTGTGTTAGTGTTTATAGTGTAGGCGGTCAGTGTGTTAGTGTTTATAGTGTAGGCGGTCAGTGTGTGTTAGTGTTTATAGTGTAGGCGGTCAGTGTGTGTTAGTGATTATAGTGTAGGCGGTCAGTGTGTGTTAGTGTTTATAGTGTAGGCGGTCAGTGTGTGTTAGTGATTATAGTGTAGGCGGTCAGTGTGTGTTAGTGATTATAGTGTAGGCGGTCAGTGTGTGTTAGTGTTTATAGTGTAGGCGGTCAGTGTGTTAGTGTTTATAGTGTAGGCGGTCAGTGTCTGTTAGTGATTATAGTGTAGGCGGTCAGTGTCTGTTAGTGATTATAGTGTAGGCGGTCAGTGTCTGTTAGTGATTATAGTGTAGGCGGTCAGTGTCTGTTAGTGATTATAGTGTAGGCGGTCAGTGTCTGTTAGTGATTATAGTGTAGGCGGTCAGTGTCTGTTAGTGATTATAGTGTAGGCGGTCAGTGTCTGTTAGTGATTATAGTGTAGGCGGTCAGTGTCTGTTAGTGATTATAGTGTAGGCGGTCAGTGTGTTAGTGATTATAGTGTAGGCGGTCAGTGTGTGTTAGTGATTATAGTGTAGGCGGTCAGTGTGTGTTAGTGATTATAGTGTAGGCGGTCAGTGTGTTAGTGATTATAGTGTAGGCGGTCAGTGTGTTAGTGATTATAGTGTAGGCGGTCAGTGTGTTAGTGATTATAGTGTAGGCGGTCAGTGTGTTAGTGATTATAGTGTAGGCGGTCAGTGTGTTAGTGATTATAGTGTAGGCGGTCAGTGTGTTAGTGATTATAGTGTAGGCGGTCAGTGTGTGTTAGTGATTATAGTGTAGGCGGTCAGTGTGTGTTAGTGATTATAGTGTAGGCGGTCAGTGTGTGTTAGTGATTATAGTGTAGGCGGTCAGTGTGTGTTAGTGATTATAGTGTAGGCGGTCAGTGTGTGTTAGTGATTATAGTGTAGGCGGTCAGTGTGTGTTAGTGATTATAGTGTAGGCGGTCAGTGTGTGTTAGTGATTATAGTGTAGGCGGTCAGTGTGTGTTAGTGATTATAGTGTAGGCGGTCAGTGTGTGTTAGTGATTATAGTGTAGGCGGTCAGTGTGTTAGTGATTATAGTGTAGGCGGTCAGTATGTGTTAGTGTTTATAGTGTAGGCGGTCAGTGTCTGTTAGTGATTATAGTGTAGGCGGTCAGTGTCTGTTAGTGATTATAGTGTAGGCGGTCTGTGTCTGTTAGTGATTATAGTGTAGGCGGTCAGTGTCTGTTAGTGATTATAGTGTAGGCGGTCAGTGTGTGTTAGTGATTATAGTGTAGGCGGTCAGTGTGTGTTAGTGATTATAGTGTAGGCGGTCAGTGTGTGTTAGTGATTATAGTGTAGGCGGTCAGTGTGTGTTAGTGATTATAGTGTAGGCGGTCAGTGTGTGTTAGTGATTATAGTGTAGGCGGTCAGTGTGTGTTAGTGATTATAGTGTAGGCGGTCAGTGTGTGTTAGTGATTATAGTGTAGGCGGTCAGTGTGTGTTAGTGATTATAGTGTAGGCGGTCAGTGTGTGTTAGTGATTATAGTGTAGGCGGTCAGTGTCTGTTAGTGATTATAGTGTAGGCGGTCAGTGTGTGTTAGTGATTATAGTGTAGGCGGTCAGTGTGTGTTAGTGATTATAGTGTAGGCGGTCAGTGTGTGTTAGTGATTATAGTGTAGGCGGTCAGTGTGTGTTAGTGATTATAGTGTAGGCGGTCAGTGTGTGTTAGTGATTATAGTGTAGGCGGTCAGTGTGTGTTAGTGATTATAGTGTAGGCGGTCAGTGTGTGTTAGTGATTATAGTGTAGGCGGTCAGTGTGTGTTAGTGATTATAGTGTAGGCGGTCAGTGTGTGTTAGTGATTATAGTGTAGGCGGTCAGTGTGTGTTAGTGATTATAGTGTAGGCGGTCAGTGTGTGTTAGTGATTATAGTGTAGGCGGTCAGTGTGTGTTAGTGATTATAGTGTAGGCGGTCAGTGTGTGTTAGTGATTATAGTGTAGGCGGTCAGTGTGTTAGTGTTTATAGTGTAGGCGGTCAGTGTGTTAGTGTTTATAGTGTAGGCGGTCAGTGTGTTTATAGTGTAGGCGGTCAGTGTGTTTATAGTGTAGGCGGTCAGTGTGTGTTAGTGTTTATAGTGTAGGCGGTCAGTGTGTGTTAGTGATTATAGTGTAGGCGGTCAGTGTGTGTTAGTGATTATTATGTAGGCGGTCAGTGTCTGTTAGTGATTATAGTGTAGGCGGTCAGTGTCTGTTAGTGATTATAGTGTAGGCGGTCAGTGTCTGTTAGTGATTATAGTGTAGGCGGTCAGTGTGTGTTAGTGATTATAGTGTAGGCGGTCAGTGTGTGTTAGTGATTATAGTGTAGGCGGTCAGTGTGTGTTAGTGTTTATAGTGTAGGCGGTCAGTGTGTGTTAGTGATTATAGTGTAGGCGGTCAGTGTGTGTTAGTGATTATAGTGTAGGCGGTCAGTGTGTTAGTGATTATAGTGTAGGCGGTCAGTGTGTTAGTGATTATAGTGTAGGCGGTCAGTGTGTGTTAGTGTTTATAGTGTAGGCGGTCAGTGTGTGTTAGTGTTTATAGTGTAGGCGGTCAGTGTGTGTTAGTGATTATAGTGTAGGCGGTCAGTGTGTGTTAGTGATTATAGTGTAGGCGGTCAGTGTGTGTTAGTGATTATAGTGTAGGCGGTCAGTGTGTGTTAGTGATTATAGTGTAGGCGGTCAGTGTGTTAGTGATTATAGTGTAGGCGGTCAGTGTGTTAGTGATTATAGTGTAGGCGGTCAGTGTGTGTTAGTGATTATAGTGTAGGCGGTCAGTGTGTTAGTGATTATAGTGTAGGCGGTCAGTGTGTTAGTGATTATAGTGTAGGCGGTCAGTGTGTTAGTGATTATAGTGTAGGCGGTCAGTGTGTTAGTGATTATAGTGTAGGCGGTCAGTGTGTTAATGATTATAGTGTAGGCGGTCAGTGTGTTAGTGTATTGCCTGCGTTAGCTACTTTCCCTGCAGCCAGTGGCCTCTGTTTCTGTCATTACTATTGATCACTGATCAGCACTGACTTTGCTCTTTTCTTCAGCCAAGACCTTTCCTCCTCTCCTCCTCTCTCCTCTCCTCTCCTCCTCTCTCCTCTCCTCCTCTCTCCTCTCCTCCTCTCTTCTCTTCTCTCCTCTTCTCTTCTCTCCTCCTCTCTTCTCTTCTCTCCTCCTCTCTTCTCTTCTCTTCTCTCCTCTCCTCTCCTCCTCTCTTCTCTCCTCTCTTCTCTTCTCTCCTCCTCTCTTCTCTCCTCTCCTCCTCTCTTCTCTTCTCTCCTCCTTCTCTTCTCTCCTCCTTCTCTCTTCTCCTCCTCTCTCCTCTCCTTCTCTATCCTCTTTCCACTACTCCTCTCTCCTCTCCTCCTCTCCTTTCACTAACTACTTTAATGACAGAAGGGTGAAATAATGAAATGTCATCAAAGACATGTATGATCACAATGTTACTACAGTATTATGATGTATGACCACAATGTTACTACAGTATAATGATGTATTACCACAATGTTACTACAGTATTATGATGTATGACCACAATGTTACTACAGTATTATGATGTATTACCACAATGTTACTACAGTATTATGATGTATTACCACAATGTTACTACAGTATTATGATGTATGACCACACTGTTACTACAGTATTATGATGTATGACCACAATGTTACTACAGTATTATGATGTATGACCACAATGTTACTACGGTATAATGATGTATTACCACAATGTTACTACGGTATTATGATGTATGATCACAATGTTACTACAGTATTATGATGTATGACCACACTGTTACTACAGTATAATGATGTATTACCACAATGTTACTACAGTATAATGATGTATGACCACAATGTTACTACAGTAGTATGATGTATGACCACAATGTTACTACAGTATTATGATGTATTACCACAATGTTACTGCGGTATTATGATGTATTACCACAATGTTACTACGGTATTTTGATGTATGACCACACTGTTACTACGGTATTATGATGTATGATCACAATGTTACTACGGTATTATGATGTATGATCACAATGTTACTACGGTATTATGATGTATTACCACAATGTTACTACGGTATTATGATGTATGATCACAATGTTACTACGGTATTATGATGTATGATCACAATGTTACTACGGTATTATGATGTATGACCACAATGTTACTACGGTATAATGATGTATTACCACAATGTTACTACGGTATTATGATGTATGACCACAATGTTACTACGGTATAATGATGTATTACCACAATGTTACTACGGTATTATGATGTATGACCACAATGTTACTACGGTATTATGATGTATGACCACAATGTTATTACTACAGTATTATGATGTATGATCACAATGTTACTACGGTATTATGATGTATGATCACAATGTTACTACGGTATTATGATGTATGACCACAATGTTACTACGGTATAATGATGTATTACCACAATGTTACTACGGTATTATGATGTATGACCACAATGTTACTACGGTATTATGATGTATGACCACAATGTTACTACGGTATAATGATGTATTACCACAATGTTACTACGGTATTATGATGTATGATCACAATGTTATTACTACAGTATTATGATGTATGATCACAATGTTACTACCGTATTATGATGTATGATCACAATGTTACTACGGTATTATGATGTATGATCACAATGTTACTACGGTATTATGATGTATGATCACAATGTTACTACGGTATTATGATGTATGATCACAATGTTACTACGGTATTATGATGTATGATCACAATGTTACTACGGTATTATGATGTATGACCACAATGTTACTACAGTATTATGATGTATGATCACAATGTTACTACGGTATTATGATGTATGATCACAATGTTACTACGGTATTATGATGTATGACCACAATGTTACTACGGTATAATGATGTATTACCACAATGTTACTACGGTATTATGATGTATGATCACAATGTTACTACGGTATTATGATGTATGATCACAATGTTACTACAGTATTATAATGTATGATCACAATGTTACTACGGTATTATGATGTATGATCACAATGTTACTACGGTATTATGATGTATGATCACAATGTTACTACGGTATTATGATGTATGATCACAATGTTACTACGGTATTATGATGTATGACCACAATGTTACTACAGTATTATGATGTATGATCACAATGTTACTACGGTATTATGATGTATGATCACAATGTTACTACGGTATTATGATGTATGATCACAATGTTACTACGGTATTATGAATGATTATCTCTCTCTCTCTCTCTCAGACCATAGTTTTGAGGATGATGTGGACAGTACGGATGGGAACCGTGCTCAGGCTGCCTTCAAAGTCCCCAAAATCCCCAAGAAGCCTGCAGAGTCCTCTACTGCACGCAGACCCAGCGCAACAGGAGCCAAGATCGGAGGTAAGAGTCCAGCTCCTATTCAACACCAATCTGGCCTGCTCACCTCTTAGAAGCAGCTATTGATAATTGACTGGGCGTTATGTAACCCAGGAGTAATCACACTTGAATAAAAAAAGAGACCTTTGCAAATAAAGTTCCTTCGATTGATTTCATATCACTAGTCTCATTGGCTTGAACGGGACAGCTGAGACGTCTGGTATAAAATCCAAACGTTATGAATCACATTATATCCCCTGCTCCTGGGCTGGGTAAGGAGCCTCAGCTCATATAGGAGCAGGAGTCTATGTCCTGTTTCCATAGCGTGAGGCAGTTTGTGTACAAGTACAACCCCTGGACAGGACCCTAGCCTAGTCTATCACAAGATCTTACCCCCAAGCTACCTCCTTAATGCTGAGTGCCAAGCAGAGACTCATCGGGTCTCATTTTTACAGTCTTTGGTATGAATCGGCCGGGCATCGAACTCCTAACCTTCCAATCTCAGGGCGGACACTAAGTACAAGGCCATTGAGTTGGGCTGGCTAATTAAGCAATAAGGCCCGAGGAGGTGTGGTATATGGCCAATATACCACGGCTAAGGGCTGTTCTTAAGCATGACGCAACACGGAGTGCCTGGTTACAGCCCTTGGCCATGGTACATTGGCCATATACCACAAACCCCTGAGGTGCCTTATTGCTATTATAAACTGGTTGCCAACGTAATTAGAGCAGTAACAAGAAATGCTTTGTCATACCCGCGGTATACGGTCTGATATACCACGGCTGTCAGCCAATCAGCATTCAGGGCTCAAACCACCCAGTTACTAATGGCCAGATAAACAAGGATGCAGACGAGGAGAGATGAACTAGCTTTCTAAGCAGGTCGGCTGGACCAGTAAACCCAACAGACTGACGGAGGGGAGATTCTCTGGCTTCTTCACAGGAGCTTATCCTCTATCCTCACTCATCTCTGCTGCTTTTATCTGGGCTCCATAAGTTATGTCTTTATATTCTTGCTGCTTCACAGGAAGTTCTATATGTCATCAGTCAAATCTCTGTGGCTCTATCTGGGCTTGATATCTCAGGCATGATTAGTTATGCCTTTGATTACATCTATGATAGTGACGATAATATCCCCTGTAGATCACTCCATCTCTCTGTTTTCACTCATCTTAGTCTGCATTCTAAGTTTGACAGACCGGTGACTTGTCTTTTCTGCCTATTTCCCTCTATTGATCCCCTTTCCCCTCTCCTCCTCTTCCTCTCTCTGTAAGGGAGGAAGGTAGCAGTGCTCTCACGTCGATCTAGGCCAGGATCGATCTAGGCCAGGGTCGATCTAGCTGGTATATGTCTGTAACAGTTCAGGGTGATGCTACAGCAACTCTGTCCTGGTCTTCTCGCTCTCTGTCTGTATCAGCAATCCTGTCTGTGTTCATTCAGGCAGATGGATCAGACATCAGGAGATATAAGCGGCGTGTGTGAGTGAGGGTTCTGAAATGTGTGGAACATGCTAGTGTAACTTCTGGTGCTGCTAGCATATTAGCATGCTACGCTAGCTCCCTGTGTGGCTAAATTAGCATTTATATTACATTCCACCCACGCACTCTGCTCACACAGACACACAGAGAGGATAGAACAAAAGAGAGGAGAGAACACAGAGAGACAAGACTCTGAGATAGAAGAAAGAAACGGAGAGAAAAGAATCTGAGAGAACAGAAAGCCTCCAGTACCATAGTTCTCAGAGTTAGCAAACCCTGGCTTGGGTTCACAGCACAGCCATCTCCACGTTGCAGCTAGCCTGTTGCAGCTAGCCTGTGAAAATGGATTGTATTGTAGCAGAACTGCCCATCTACTGCAGTTGGAAATGGAAACTAGCCGCAGGGTTTTGGATTTCCACTGCATTAATTCATCTTCCATCTCCTCCCTGAGAGAGAGAGATATAAATATATACTGCTGTAGCACTTCAGTGGTACAGTTGAATCAGGTTATACACTGAGTATACCAAACATTAAGAACCCTTTCCTAATATTGAGTTGCACCCCCCCTTTTGCCCTCAGAACAGCCTCAATTCGTCAGGGCATGGACTCTACAAGGTGTCGAAAGCATTCCACAGGGATGCAGGCCCATGTTGACTCCAATGCTTCCCACAGTTGTGTCAAGTTGTCTGGACATCCTTTGGGTGGTGGACCATTCTTGATACACACAGGGAACTGTTGAGCAGTAAAGACCCAGCAGTGTTGCAGTTCTTGACACAAACCGGTGCGCCTGACACCTACTACCATACCCCGTTCAAAGGCTCTTTTGTCTTGCCCATTCACCCTCTGAGTGGCACACATACACAATTGTCTCGAGGATTTTTAAACCCTTCTTTAACCTGTCTCCTCCCCTTCATCTACACTGACTGAAGTGGATTTAACAAGTGACATCAATAAGGGGACAACTTACTGTCACTCAGACTGGGATACACATGCTATCTGACCTCTGACCCCTCTGTCTCTAGGTGCGTCTAAGGATGGAGCTGGGGGCATCGATGAGGAAGACTTCATCAAAGCCTTCACTGACGTCCCCACAGTACAGGTAACACACACACACAAACACACACGCTAGTACGCATTAGTAGCAGGACTGCAAGCGATAACACTAGTGTGAACTTATCTCTCTGTCTCCATGTCTCTGTCAGATCTACTCGTCTCGTGACCTGGAGGATAACCTGAATAAGATCAGAGAGATCTGTTCTGATGACAAACATGACTGGGACCAGAGAGCTGCCGCAATGAAGAA
Organism: Salvelinus alpinus; assembly: GCF_045679555.1. Lineage (NCBI taxonomy): Eukaryota > Metazoa > Chordata > Actinopteri > Salmoniformes > Salmonidae > Salvelinus > Salvelinus alpinus. The sequence continues at coordinate 24,694,142 of NC_092111.1, read as the reverse complement.
GATCCGCTCGCTGATTGTTGCCGGGGCAACGGAGCACGAGTGTTTCTACCAACACCTGAGGCTGTTGGACGGAGCGTTCAAACTGTCAGCTAAAGACCTCCGATCACAGGTGGTACGAGAGGCCTGCATCACTGTGGCGTGAGTACTACACACACACACACACACACACACACACACACACACACACACACACACACACACACACACACACACACACACACACACACACACACACACACACACACACACACACACTTTTTCCACATCTCCTTTTTATGTTTCTTCTCTAAAATTGGATTTGAAAATGGAAGTAACACTTTCTCACTTCCTGTCTTTTTCTCCTCTCTACCTCTACCCCTACCTCTACCCCTACCTCTACCTCTATACCTCTACCCCTACCTCTCTCTACCTCTACCTCTACCTCTCTCTACCTCTACCTCTCTACCTCTACCCCTACCTCTCTCTACCTCTACCCCTACCTCTACCTCTCTCTACCTCTCTCTACCTCTACCTCTCTACCTCTACCCCTACCTCTCTCTACCTCTACCTCTCTACCTCTACCCCTACCTCTCTCTACCTCTACCTCTCTACCTCTACCTCTCTCTACCTCTACCCCTACCTCTACCTCTCTCTACCTCTCTCTACCTCTACCCCTACCTCTCTCTACCTCTACCTCTCTCTACCTCTACCTCTACCTCTACCTCTCTCTCTACCTCTACCCCTACCTCTACCCTTACCCCTGCCTCTACCCCTACCTCTACCCCTACCTCTACCTCTCTCTCTCTCCCTCTCTCTTTCTCTCTCTCTCTACCTCTCTCTACCTCTCTACCTCCCTCTCTGCCTCTACCTCTCTCTCTACCTCTACCCCTACCTCTACCTCTCTCTACCTCTACCTCTCTACCTCTCTCTCTACCTCTCTCAACCTCTACCTCTCTCTCTACCTCTCTCTCTACCTCTCTCAACCTCTACCTCTCTCTCTACCTCTACCTCTCTCTCTACCTCTCTCTCTCTCTACCTCTCTCTCTCTACCTCTCTCTACCTCTCTCTCTCTCTCTACCTCTCTCTCTCTCTACCTCTCTCTCTCTCTCTACCTCTCTCTCTCTCTCTACCTCTCTCTCTCTCTCTACCTCTCTCTCTCTCTCTACCTCTCTCTACCTCTCTCTACCTCTACCTCTCTCTCTCTCTCTCTACCTCTCTCTCTCTCTCTCTACCTCTCTCTCTCTCTCTCTACCTCTCTCTCTCTCTCTACCTCTCTCTCTCTCTCTCTCTCTCCCTCTCTCTCTCTACCTCTCTCTCTCTCTCTACCTCTCTCTCTCTCTCTACCTCTCTACCTCTCTCTCTCTCTACCTCTCTCTCTCTCTACCTCTCTCTCTCTCTCTCTCTCTACCCCTCTCTCTCTCTACCCCTCTCTCTACCTCTCTACCTCTTTACCTCTCTCTCTACCTCTACCTCTCTCCAGCCACCTGTCGACAGTGTTGGGTAATAAGTTTGACCATGGGGCTGAGGGGATTCTTCCTGTCCTGTTCAACCTCATCCCTAACTGTGCCAAGGTTATGGCCACTTCAGGGGTGTCTGCTATACGCTTCATCATACGGGTGAGTTAGACACACAGCTAATGTGCGCGCACACACACACACACACACATGTTGACTTATCACAGACACACATCTAGCATGCGCACACACACACACACACACACACACACACACACACACACACACACACACATACACACACAGGTAACACATATAATAAAATGACTGTGTATTTCTTTCTCTCTGCAGCACACACACGTCCCCAGACTCATTCCCCTGATCACCAGTAACTGCACCTGCAAGTCTGTGGCCGTCAGAAGGTGGCATGATGCATATGGTTACACAAAGAATCATTGATGATTGTAATGATGAAGATGAACATGAAGAGGATTGTAGTAATGATGAAGATGATGTTTCTTCCTCCCTCAGGAAATGTTTTGACTTCTTGGACCTGCTGCTGCAGGAGTGGCAGACCCAGACTCTGGAGAGGTGAGAGTTCAACACACAGACAGACAAATATAGGGCCGTTTTAAAGCGAATGGAATCTTGGTTGAGTGTTGTACACATGTTCACCTTCTCTGTCTCTCTCTCAGACATACAGCAGTGATGGTAGCGAGCATTAAGAAGGGGATTGCAGATGCCGACGCAGAGGCCAGAGTAGAGGCCCGCAAGTAAGACACACACACATTTTCCTATAAACATACTCACACTTTCTCTCCTTCTCTCACACCTTCTCTCTCTCTCCCCCTCCCTCACTCAGGGCCTACTGGGGTCTGAGGAACCATTTCCCGGGAGAGGCGGACTCTCTGTTCAACTCGTTAGAACCGTCCTATCAGAGGAGCCTCCAGTCGTCTCTCAGGAATGCCGGGAGCGTGGCGTCTCTTCCTCAAAGCGACCGCTCCTCTTCCTCTTCACAGGAGAGCCTCAAGTAATGGCCCTGACCCCCCTGACCTTTTAACCATGCAGTGTTTAACCTAATAGTTTTTGGGGGGCCAAAAAGTACCCAAAAAGTAATATTGTTCTCTCTTTCTACCTCTCTCTCTCTCTCTCTCTCTCTCTCTCTCTCTCTCTCTCTCTCTCTCTCTCTCTCTCTCTACCTTTCTCTACCTCTCCCAGTCGTCCTCTGTCGTCTAAATGGTCAGCTGCTCCTGGTAGAGGTGAAACACACACACACACACGCACACAAATACCGGTATTGATCATATCATTCCTGATCTTGTACAAGTGGTGTGTACATTATTTGTGTATGTTTGTCTATTCACACATTTATACTGAACAAAAATATAACCGCAACAATTTCTACGATTTTACTGAGCTACAGTTCATAAAAGGAAATCAGTCAATTTACATTTTTCAGGCCCTAATCTCTGTATTTCACATGACCGGGCAGAGGTGCACCCACTGGGGAGCCAGGCCCGGTCAATCAGAATGAGGTTTTCCCCACAAAAAGGCATTATTACAGACAGAAATACTCATTTTAAAGTGGCCTTTTATTGTCCTCAGCACAAGGTGTACCTGTGTATGATCATGCTGTTTATTCAGCTTCTTGATATGCCACACCTGTCAGGTGGATGGATTATCTTGGCCATGGAGAAATGTTCACTAACAGGGATGTAAACAAATTTGTGCAAACATTTGAGAGAAATAAGCTTTTTGTGAGGCGTATGAAACATTTCTGGGATTTTCTATTTCAGCTCATGAAACATGGGACCAAAACTTTACATGTTGTGTTTATATTTTTGTTCAGTGTAGTTATGTGTGTATGTCTGTACATGTATGTATGTGTTTATGTCCAGGCAAGTGATTGTATAGTACGTGGTGGTGTTTGTATAGTGATGTGGTGTGTGTGTGTCTGTATATATCCTCCCTCCCCCTCCCAGTCCCGGCTGGTCATAAGGGTGGGGCGTCGCCAGGCTCCCTGCCGCGTTCCCGTAGCGATGTGGATGTTAATGCAGCAACGGTTGCTAAGCAGCGGCACATCGGGCAGGTGGGGGCGGGGAGACTGACCCCCGGCTCCTACTCGTCATTGGGTAAGGCAGCTGTCAATCGAACCAGGCAGCGAACCAACCAACCAATCAGACAGACAGTTTAGACATCTGTCTACATCAGTCAGCTGTCTGTCAGTCTATCAATGAATCATTCAATAACCGACACACACTCAGTCACAGTCAACGTGCTGTGTGTTATAATGGTTTCCTGCTGCTTTCAAGACCTAGGCTGAACTCCTCTCGATCTCTGAATACACTGCCTGCATCTCTCTCCTATCCTAGGTTTGTCTGTCTGAGGGGCTGTTAGCCTGTCTGTCTGCTTGCTGCCTGTCTGTGTGTTATGTCTGTGTGTTTGTGTAGCTATGGTCTGTCAGTGTGTATTTGTTAGGTGTTTTAGTTGTTGTTCCTGCATGATTCTCTGTTTGAACTATGTTCTCTTACTAACACACACTCTCCTCCTCTTCTCTCTCCACTCTCCTTCTCTCTCCACTCTCCTTCTCTCCTCCTCTTCTCTCTCCACTCTCCTTCTCTCTCCACTCTCCTTCTCTCTCCACTCTCCTTCTCTCTCCACTCTCCTTCTCTCTCCACTCTCCTCCTCTTCTCTCTCCACTCTCCTTCTCTCTCCACTCTCCACTCCTTCTCTCTCCACTCTCCTCCTCTTCTCTCTCCTTCTTTTATTCACCTTCTCACTTCACTGTTATTGTTCTCCTCTCTCTCCACTCTCCTTCTCTCTCCACTCTCCTTCTCTCTCCACTCTCCTTCTCTCTCCACTCTCCACTCTCCTTCTCTCTCCACTCTCCTCCTCTTCTCTCTCCTTCTTTTATTCACCTTCTCACTTCACTGTTATTGTTCTCCTCTCTCTCGCTCTGCCACTAAAGATGATGCCTCTGATAAAATGGATGGTAAGATCATCTCCTCCTGCTTCACTCTCCTCCGCTCAAAAACATCTCACGCTATTCTTTTCCTTTTTTCCTCATTCATCCCTCCTTCCTGTGTATTCTGGGTGGTGGCCCTGGACAGCAACTCTGTAACCCCAGCCAGTCTGTAACCATGGTGCCCTCTGCTGTTCGTTTGATCTCTCACACTCACAAATTCCATTTATGAAATAAGGAAAGAACTTATGATTTAATGTTGTTATTTTGTTTATTAACAGTCACATATTTAGTCTACATAGCTACATAATAATAAATAATAATACATGGGATTTAATGGACCGTTCAAAAAACCCACTCACTTTAAACACCCTACATGACTTTATATGACCTTTGACCCATGACACACCCCTCCCCCCTCTCTGTCTGATTTTAGGGGCCAGGTCAGTCAATGGTAAGACAGTAGTAGGTACTGTAGTTCTAGACTGTAAGACTAGTTTCTGTGTAGCCTGTAGTTAGGTAGGTATATACCTGTATTTTGACTGAGTAGTATTCAGCAGTAGTGCTTCTTACCTCTAAACTAGTGCTTATTGCTTAGTAGTGGAGGGTGGAGGGCTCTGTTCTATTCAGTCTAGTCAGTGTCCAATCTAACAGTATGACCTCTGACCTCAGGTCGTCTGAGGACCAAGCAGCCTCTCACCACGGCAACCAGCGTCAGCCAGGTGGACTCCCGGGGACGCACCCGCACCAAGATGGTGTCCCAGTCACAACGTAAGAAGAAACACACACACACACACACACACACACACACACACACACACACACACACAACACGTTCACACAGTTTTTGAGCCTCAAATACCACAATCTTCCACTGCCGTATTACTTTGAGTGTATTTGTGCGTGCGTGTGTTTTTGCAAGATGAGTTATACACACTCTCTTTCTATAGTCACTGCTGGTATCCCTCACAGAGAATATAACATGAGTTATACACACTCTCTTTCTATAGTCACTGCTGGTATCCCTCACAGAGAATATAACATGAGTTATACACACTCTCTTTCTATAGTCACTGCTGGTATCCCTCACAGAGAATATAACATGAGTTATACACACTCTCTTTCTATAGTCACTGCTGGTATCCCTCACAGAGAATATGACATGAGTTATACACACTCTCTTTCTATAGTCACTGCTGGTATCCCTCACAGAGAATATAACATGAGTTATACACACTCTCTTTCTATAGTCACTGCTGGTATCCCTCACAGAGAATATAACATGAGTTATACACACTCTCTTTCTATAGTCACTGCTGGTATCCCTCACAGAGAATATGACATGAGTTCAACACACTCTCTTTCTATAGTCACTGCTGGTATCCCTCACAGAGAATATAACATGAGTTATACACACTCTCTTTCTATAGTCACTGCTGGTATCCCTCACAGAGAATATAACATGAGTTATACACACTCTCTTTCTATAGTCACTGCTGGTATCCCTCACAGAGAATATGACATGAGTTATACACACTCTCTTTCTATAGTCACTGCTGGTATCCCTCACAGAGAATATAACATGAGTTATACACACTCTCTTTCTATAGTCACTGCTGGTATCCCTCACAGAGAATATGACATGAGTTATACACACTCTCTTTCTATAGTCACTGCTGGTATCCCTCACAGAGAATATAACATGAGTTATACACACTCTCTTTCTATAGTCACTGCTGGTATCCCTCACAGAGAATATAACATGAGTTATACACACTCTCTTTCTATAGTCACTGCTGGTATCCCTCACAGAGAATATGACATGAGTTCAACACACTCTCTTTCTATAGTCACTGCTGGTATCCCTCACAGAGAATATAACATGAGTTATACACACTCTCTTTCTATAGTCACTGCTGGTATCCCTCACAGAGAATATAACATGAGTTATACACACTCTCTTTCTATAGTCACTGCTGGTATCCCTCACAGAGAATATAACATGAGTTATACACACACTCTTTCATAGTCACTGCTGGTATCCCTCACAGAGAATATAACATGAGTTATACACACTCTTTCTATAGTCACTGCTGGTATCCCTCACAGAGAATATGACATGAGTTATACACACTCTCTTTCTATAGTCACTGCTGGTATCCCTCACAGAGAATATAACATGAGTTATACACACTCTCTTTCTATAGTCACTGCTGGTATCCCTCACAGAGACAATAAGCTCCTGCAAATGTTTTTTATACCTCTTAGGTTCCGACGAATCAGATTGCACGCCAGGTATTCTGTGTGTGTGTTGCAGTGGGGTAGATGGACCCATTATGTTGCTCTCATAGGTCACCGTTGTTTGTTGAGAGAGTGTGTGTGTGTTTGAAAGTATGTGTTCTCTGCATGCTCTGTTGTCTCATCACTGAGAGTGTGTGTGTGTTTGAAAGTATGTGTTCTCTGCATGCTCTGTTGTCTCATCACTGAGAGTGTGTGTGTTGGTTGGTGTGAAAAGTCCAGTTCTGCCAATAGTTATTCAAAAATACCAAAACATGACAGAAACAGGAGCCAACTCAGCAAATCAAGTTGGTGCAGCACTCTCAAAGCAAGAGTGTGTTGACTGGTTTGACCTCCTTTGTTATTACATAAACTGTAGTGACGATGAGGCTCCCAAACCATCATGATGGTTTTAATGTGCAAAATGGGATCTCTCTAAGGCTCAACCTGACAGAAAAAACAGAACAGATTCAAGGAACGAGAGGTTAACCTCAAAGTCAAAGCCGTTGGGGGGTATTGTTTATTTGAAAAATTATTTGAAAAAATATTGAATTTGGCCTTTACTGCTATAGCCCTTAGTAACACATTGAATACACATTCATCAATGGAAGGAAAAAAACAACACATTTAACAAATTTTTCTGCCAAAAAACGCCCCCCATACTTCCATTCATTTGTATGGGTTACCTTCAGAAGAGTCCTGTGACACTTGTGTTCGTGAGGGTCTCCCCTTTCCACAGAGGGGTCTCATCTTTCCCCATTAGATTCTAGGCAAAACCGTTCTGACACTACAGAAGTTTTTGTGAGATGTCTCATGGTCTGACAAACTCCGCTGCAGCTCGGCCACCTTCCACAGCAGACGTGGGCGGATACGGCGGATTGAGACGCAGCACATACAAAAAATCTATCTCTAGAATAAACTAACGGATGTTTATTTTTGTATTTTTTATTATGTTACTTAGATTGACGTACTGGTGTGTCAATAGACTTACAGATTGAGAGCAAGAGAAAATAATGCTGGTGAGATATCTTTGGGACAGAGAGCTGTGGTTGGGCAGTGCAGGTTTTGGCAGTGTGTGTGTGTGTGTGTGTGTGTGTGTGTGTGAGAGAGAGTCTGTGTTTTAGAGCATTTGTACTTTGAGGTGTTTTTATTGCCTCCATTGTGAAGCTGCTTTGCTTCGTCAGTGATACTGCTGCGTCACACACCGGCTACCCATCATGCAGTGCTCTACCGTTCTTCCATCAACCATCACAGCTGGCTCCTTGTGTCTCAGCATTCCTAGTTTATTCTATATTTATTTCTATTGAATTGAATCATGTATTTCCGTGTTTGAAGCGTGGTCATTGTCGCTCTGTCTCTCGCCTCGGAACGCTCCCATGATACTCTCTGTTCTAACTCCCATGGTGCTTTGTGCTCTAACACCCATAATTCATCTGGTTTAACTTGCTGTTCCTGTCCCCGCTCCCCTCTCCAATCCTGCCTTCTCATTGGTGCAGGATCTCAGTCTGCTACCCCCATTGGTGGTAAGAGTCTAACGTGTACTACCTGTTACCTTCACCCTCATCACCCCTTCTCTCACCCCTCACCTCTTCTCACCCTCCTCACCCCTCAACAAAGCTGGTCACCTAAAGCTCCACCCCCTCTCTGGCTGAAGCATGCTGGGACTTGTAGTTTAAACTAACACATGGCTGCCTTGCCTGCCTTATAACTACTTGTTCTCTGAGCTGAGGCCTGTGTCTACCTGTTAGGAGGGAGCAGAGAGGATGAGGGGATAGACGCGGAAGATGAGAGATGCATTGGTGATTCTGATGCATGGGAGGTAGAATGCCATGTGACCAGCATGCTCTGACAGAACAGACCACTCTGAGGTGGGGTTGTAGGTACACTGGGGTAGTCCCATCTATCCCTTGCTTAGTGTTAGCTCCAATTCACTTGGTGTTAGCGGTTAGAGGTCAATCGTGGTGTTGTGTGTAGACTAGACTGTGTAGCCTAGACTGTGTGTAGTATGTAAGTTTGTATTCTGCGTATGTGTGGTGAAATAGATTGATGTGATACGTTTCCGTTGTGTGATAAACAGTGTTTGTCTCACTCATGTCACATGACCCTCTCTGTCCACATTTCACTTTCAGCACTTCTTCACGTCTCTGTCTTTTGAGTTAAAAGATCACAAAGGCATGTGTAGATCTGTGACCTTCAGCACAATGCATTATGGGCCGTGTGATTGGAGACTGGAATGAAAAACATATTGTACTCCATGTAATTATTTGGGAATAAGCAAACGACCCACTGAAATGATGACAGTCCCAAGATGGCCGCCAAAGCTGGTCCCCTGAATCTGGTTGAAAACAACCCCTAACCCTGAAATCAAAATGGCTTCAGTTCCATTGAGCCCATTCACCATGTTCCTACACATCTAGTTCCTTCTGATCTGCTAACCAGACCTGGGTCAATAATACAGTCAAATACTTTCAAAGACTTTAGTTGAGCTTGATTTACTATTGAACTAATGGGAATAATAGTCCCAAAACAAGTGTTTGACATATGTCTTCAACCCAGGTCTGCTGCAGACACTGAAGGGGTTAGGGGTTGTTGATGTTATTATTCCTTAGACAATAGGGTCCCACGCATGACAAGTGTGTGGTCTGTGTGTACGTCTCTAACTCTCTTTCCTCCCGCTCTCTCTAGCCGGCAGTCGGAGTGGTTCCCCGGGCCGCGTCCTGACCAGTACCGCTCTGAGTACGCTGGGTTCTGGAGCCCAGAGGGTCCTAGCTGGGGCCGGAGGGAGACGTAGCCGCATCCCCCGCAGCCAGGGCTGCTCACGAGACTCCTCCCCTACACGCCTGTCTGTCGGTAAGTACACATCCAGTCATCATCATCATAGTGAACCATCCCAGCCCCTTGTCTTACCTGCCTGGTTTCATCTTGATGACACATCCAGTCATCATCATCATCATAGTGAACCATCCCAGCCACTTGTCTTACCTGCCTGGTTTCATCTTGATGACACATCCAGTCATCATCATCATCATAGTGAACCATCCCAGCCCTTTGTCTTACCTGCCTGGTTTATCTTGATGACACACACACAACCCAAGCAGTTCCCCAAGCCTCCTCCTTTCCCTCCATTTGACAGGATGCATGGATTTTTATCTTGGCTTGTTATTGCTAAACCGATAAATCATTTCCCTCCTCCATTGGCCTGCTTCTGTTTGTTCCTGCTCACGTCTGATTGGCTAAGGCCCAGAGATTAACAGGTCTCACACACAACGGTCTGCTTGCATCTCCCTTGGCCTCCACCAATCACATGTTCCCCTTACCGCCGCATCGTTGTGTGATGTCATATATCAGTCCATTCCTTTCTCCAACAACTTTGAAAGCGAGACCTAATTTAAAGCTGACCTCCTCTATTTTACTCCCTCTTTCCTTCTCCTTCCTCTCCTTCCTCTCCTTCCTCTGGTCTCTAGCTCCCTCCAGTATTAGTTCCATCTACAACGGCGCAAGCAGAGGAGGTAAGAACTGTCCGACTCGTCCCTCTGACAACTCCACCCGCATCCCTCAATCTCTCCCTCTTTCTCTTCCTCTCTCCATCCCTCCATTTCACTCTCTCTCTCCCTCTTTCTCTTCCTCTCTCCATCTCTCCATTTCACTCTCTCTATCTCTCTATCTTCATCTCTCCATCCCTCCATTTCACTCTCTCTATCTCTCTATCTTCATCTCTCCATCCCTCCATTTCACTCTCTCTATCCCTCTATCTTCATCTCTCCATCCCTCCATTTCACTCTCTCTATCCCTCTATCTTCATCTCTCCATCCCTCCATTTCACTCTTTCTCTGTCCTCTATCTTCATCCCTCCATTTCTCTCGCTCAAACCATTTCAGCCTTCCGTCAGGCTGTCGCTCGCCGCCTCAAAATTCCAGAATCCTCCTCTCTAACCGCCGAACGCATGGCTGTGTGTTGTCATGGGGATGGGTTGCAATGGTAATCGTGGTGACAATTTGTATCTTCCCACTAACCAATTGGCCGCAGGTATGAATGAAGCGTCATAGGATCGATGAAGCGTCATTGGTTCCCCCATAACAGTTCTTTGTGATTAACTCTGATTGGTGTGTGGATGCCGGCTCTGGCCAATGAACAGTCAGGATGAGCTTGATGCTTATTGGATGAAAACAGAGATCCTCCCCCCTCACCCCTGGTCTTTCATCTGCTTCTCATTTCCCCCTTCTGTCCTGCTGTGTATGTGTGTGTGCCTGTGTATGTGTGTGTGCGTGCGTCAGTGAGTGAGTGCTGAAATTGTTTATATACATGTTATTTCTGAGCCCAGCAGTCCTGAGCTCTCTAGGGCTGTGTCTCAACAGTCTACTGTGGCTTCCTTTCTAAACCACTGTAGACTATTGAGACTCACCCATGGAGCCAGTAGATCTGTGCTCTTTTTCTGTCCTCTATACAGGGTGTCACTCTTATGACTCTCTCCTTTGTCCTCTCTCTGTTTATTTGTTGCTTTCTATCTATCTTTCTTTCTTCCTTTCCTCTTCCCCGTCCGTCCCCTGGTAACATGGTACTGTAGCTCGGGGCAGTCGTATCCCCCGACCCAGTATGAGTCAGGGCTGCAGCAGGGAGGCCAGCAGAGAGAGCAGCAGAGACACCAGCCCTGTACGCTCCTTTACACCCCTGGGTGAGTAACACACATCACGTCATAGATATCACACATGCACTTAGTTCGCGCGTGCGCACACACACACATCATAGATACCACATAGTAAAACACAGACACAAGCCAACAATATGGAACAACAAAACTGACCACCTTGTGTACAGTTGATCTAACAACAACACGTGCTGTCATTTTGGGGATGACATTGTATCCACTGTCCCAGCCGTTTGGACTGGCTAGCTGACATGACTCATGAAATGGACTACTGTCAGACTCTGTAGGGAAGCAGAAGTGGACTCTTAGGGCTACTAATCACACATTGACATGTTGTGTGGTTCTGGGTCTCTATCTCTCACACTGTGTGTGAGTTCTAACGATGGGGGGGCTGTTTTGTGTGTGTGGTTCTCTGCGTGTGTGTGGGGTTCGTTGTTGCAGCGTCGCGGCACTACTCTCGCTCCACTGGAGCTCTCCATACCGCCGACGCTTTAGGGGCCGCAGGTGAACGATGAGTACCTCTATCCTCTTTTGCTCCCTCCTTCCGCTTGACTCCTTCTATTTTACATTCTCTACATCTTTTCTTCTTTTCTTTCTCCGTTATTCTTTTCCTTCGTTCTCTTCCTGGACCTCAAGCTTCCGCCGGAAACGCATGCTTCCTCCACCCTGTTCAGTTGCCATGACAACCATTCCATCTCCATTTGAGGATGCATTTGTAACTCTGTTCTCTCACTCATCTATTTCCTGATTTTAGTCCCGCCTCCCATCAACACGGACACGGCGTCTTCCATGTTTGTTTATTTACTCCCATCATGCTTTGGTCACAGCTCTTGGGGGTCAAAGGTCATTTGGTCATATTTTTGTAATTTATTCACCATGCCATCTAGCTGGGGGGGAGTATTGAAGGGAGGAGGTCTGATACTAGGAGAGTGGGAGGAAGGGAGGCGGTCTGATGGGATGAGGTCTGGTGGGAGGAGGGTGGGAGGAAGGGAGGCGGTCTGATGGGATGAGGGTGGGAGGAGGTCTGATGGGATGAGGGTGGGAGGTCTGGTGGGAGGAGGGTGGGAGGAAGGGAGGCGGTCTGATGGGATGAGGGTGGGAGGAGGTCTGATGGGATGAGGGTGGGAAGAGGTCTGGTGGGAGAAAGGGAGGAGGGTGGGAGGAGGTCTGATGGGAGGAGGTCTGATGGGAGGAGGAAGGGAGGAGGTCTGGTGGGATGAGGTCTGGTGGGAGAAAGGGAGGAGGTCTGGTGGGATGAGGAGGTCTGATGGGATGAGGTCTGGTGGGAGGAAGTATGATGGGATGAGGGTGGGAGGAAGGGAGGTCTGATGGGATGAGGTCTGGTGGGAGAAGAATGGTAGGAAGGGAGGAGGGTGGGAGGAAGGGATGGGGGTCTGATGGGATGAGGTCTGGTGGGAGGAAGGAGGAGTGTGGGAGGATGTCTGATGGGAGGAGGGTGGGAGGAAGGGAGGTGTCTGATGGGATGAGGTCTGGTGGGAGAAAGGGAGGAGGGTGGGAGGAAGGGAGGAGGTCTGGTGGGATGAGGAGGTCTGATGGGATGAGGGTGGGAGGAAGTATGATGGGATGAGGGTGGGAGGAAGGGAGGTCTGATGGGATGAGGTCTGATGGGATGAGGGTGGGAGGCGGTCTGGTGGGAGGCGGTCTGGTGGGAGGCGGTCTGATGGGTGGAGGTCTGATGGGATGAGGGTGGGAGGAGGTCTGATGGGATGAGGGTGGGAGGAGGTCTGATGGGATGAGGGTGGGAGGCGGTCTGGTGGGAGGCGGTCTGGTGGGAGGCGGTCTGGTGGGTGGAGGTCTGGTGGGAGGCGGTCTGGTGGGAGGCGGTCTGGTGGGAGGCGGTCTGATGGGTGGAGGTCTGATGGGATGAGGGTGGGAGGCGGTCTGGTGGGAGGCGGTCTGATGGGTGGAGGTCTGATGGGATGAGGGTGGGAGGAGGTCTGATGGGATGAGGGTGGGAGGAGGTCTGATGGAAGGGAGGTCGTCTGATGGGATGAGGGTGAAAGGGATTGAAGTTTTGTGTGTTTGACTGCATCTGTAATGTGTGTCTCTCTCGGGCTCTCTTTCTCTCATCCCTCTATCTCTCCAGGGTCAGGGTACAGCATCAGTCAGTCCAGTCGTCTGTCCTCATCCGTCAGCGCCATGAGAATCCTCAACACAGGATCTGATGTAGAAGAGGCCCTCGCTGATGCCCTGGTACACACATTTCACACATTACACACACACACTGAACCAATATTTATGCCAACTCCTTTCTCCCCCTCTTTCACCTTCCCTGTCTCTTACTGTCTCTCTATCTCTTACCGTCTCTCTATCTCTTACCGTCTCTCTATCTCTTACCATCTCTTACTGTCTCTCTATCTCTTACTGTCTCTCTATCTCTTACTGTCTCTCTATCTCTTACTGTCTCTCTATCTCTTACCATCTCTCTATCTCTTACTGTCTCTCTATCTCTTACTGTCTCTCTATCTCTTACTGTCTCTCTATCTCTTACTGTCTCTCTATCTCTTACCGTCTCTCTATCTCTTACCGTCTCTCTATCTCTTACCGTCTCTCTATCTCTTACTGTCTCTCTATCTCTTACTGTCTCTCTATCTCTTACTGTCTCTCTATCTCTTACTGTCTCTCTATCTCTTACTGTCTCTCTATCTCTTACCGTCTCTCTATCTCTTACCGTCTCTCTATCTCTTACCGTCTCTCTATCTCTTACCGTCTCTATCTGTTACTGTCTCTCTATCTCTTACCGTCTCTATCTCTTACCGTCTCTCTATCTCTTACCGTCTCTCTATCTCTTACCGTCTCTCTATCTCTTACCGTCTCTCTATCTGTTACTGTCTCTCTATCTCTTACCGTCTCTCTATCTCTTACCGTCTCTCTATCTCTTACCGTCTCTCTATCTCTTACCGTCTCTCTATCTCTTACCGTCTCTCTATCTCTCTACCGTCTCTACTATCTCTTACCGTCTCGCTATCTCTTACCGTCTCTCTATCTCTTACCATCTCTCTACCGTCTCTACTATCTCTTACCGTCTCTCTATCTCTTACCGTCTCGCTATCTCTTACCGTCTCTCTATCTCTTACCATCTCTTACCGTCTCTCTATCTCTTACCGTCTCGCTATCTCTTACCGTCTCTCTATATCTTACCATCTCTTACCGTCTCTCTATCTTTTACCGTCTCTCTATCTCTTACCGTCTCTCTATCTCTTACCATCTCTTACCATCTATCTATCTCTTACTGTCTCTCTATCTCTTACCATCTCTTACCGTCTCTCTATCTTTTACCGTCTCTCTATCTCTTACCGTCTCTCTATCTCTTACCGTCTCTCTATCTCTTACCGTCTCTCTATCTCTTACCGTCTCTCTATCTCTTACCGTCTCTCTATCTCTTACCGTCTCTCTATCTCTTACCGTCTCTTACTGTCTCTCTATCTCTTACCGTCTCTCTATCTCTTACCGTCTCTCTATCTCTTACCGTCTCTCTATCTCTTACCATCTCTTACCGTCTCTCTATCTCTTACCGTCTCTTACTGTCTCTCTATCTCTTACCGTCTCTCTATCTCTTACCGTCTCTCTATCTCTTACCGTCTCTCTATCTCTTACCATCTCTTACCGTCTCTCTATCGCTTACCGTCTCTCTATCGCTTACCGTCTCTCTATCTCTTACCGTCTCTCTATCTCTTACCGTCTCTCTATCTCTTACCGTCTCTCTATCTCTTACCGTCTCTCTATCTCTTACCATCTCTTACCGTCTCTCTATCTCTTACCGTCTCTCTATCTCTTACCATCTCTTACCGTCTCTCTATCTCTTACCATCTCTTACCGTCTCTCTATCTCTTACCGTCTCTCTATCTCTTACCGTCTCTCTATCTCTTACCGTCTCTCTATCTCTTACCATCTCTTACCGTCTCTCTATCTCTTACCGTCTCTCTATCTCTTACCATCTCTTACCGTCTCTCTATCTCTTACCATCTCTTACCGTCTCTCTATCTCTTACCGTCTCTCTATCTCTTACCGTCTCTCTATCTCTTACCGTCTCTCTATCTCTTACCGTCTCTCATCTCTCTCTCCCTATCTCTTACCGTCTCTCTATCTCTTACCGTCTCTTACCGTCTCTCTATCTCTTACCGTCTCTCTATCTCTTACCGTCTCTCTATCTCTTACCGTCTCTCTATCTCTTACCATCTCTTACCGTCTCTCTATCGCTTACCGTCTCTATCGCTTACCGTCTCTATCGCTTACCGTCTCTCTATCGCTTACCGTCTCTCTATCTCTTACTGTCTCTCTATCTCTTACCATCTCTTACCGTCTCTCTATCGCTTACCATCTCTTACTGTCTCTCTATCTCTTACCGTCTCTCTATCTCTTACCATCTCTTACCGTCTCACCATCTCTTACCGTCTCTCTATCTCTTACCGTCTCTCTATCTCTTACCGTCTCTCTATCTCTTACCGTCTCTCTATCTCTTACCGTCTATCTATCGTAGCTCATATATACACATCCAAACACTTACACTGTACACAGACACTCTCGCACACTTACTGCTGTGTTGTGACTAACCCCTGGTTCCTCCTCTGTTTAACGCTCTCAGCTGTTGGGAGACATGAGATCCAAGGTCAGCGTCTCTACCTACTGCTGTGTGTGTGGGTGGGGTTGAAAGGTGTTATTTTATGTGTACATGTTAGGTAAAGGGAAGGTATGTTTCTCACTTGCTCTTTCTCTTTCTGTCTCTCTCTCTGTCGCTCTCGCTGTCGCTCCTGCTCTCTCTGTCTCTCTGTCGCACTCTCTGTCTCTCTGTCGCGCTCTCTCTCTCTCTCTCTCTCTCTGTCTCTCTCTGTCGCACTCTCTCTGTCTCTCTGTCGCACTCTCTCTCTCTCTCTCTCTCTGTCGCTCTCGATGTCGCTCCTGCTCTCTCTGTCTCTCTGTCGCACTCTCTCTCTGTCTCTCTCTGTCGCACTCTCTCTCTGTCGCACTCTCTCTCTGTCGCACTCTCTCTCTGTCGCACTCTCTCTGTCGCACTCTCTCTGTCGCACTCTCTCTCTCGCACTCTCGCTCTGTCTCTCTCTTTTGCTCTCTTTTGCTCTCTTTCGCTCTCTCTCGCTCTCTCTATCGCTCTCTCTTTCGCTCTCTCTCGCTCTGTCTCTCTCTCGCTCTGTCGCTTTCTCTCTATCGCTCTCTCTGTCGCTCGCTCTCTCTCTGTCGCTCGCTCTCTCTCTGTCGCTCTCGCTCTCTCTCTGTCGCTCGCTCTCTCTCTGTCGCTCACTCTCGCTTTGTCGCTCTCTCTCTGTCGCTCTCGCACTCTCTCTGTTGCTCGCTCTCTCTTTTTGTCTCTGTATCTCCTCCCCCTGTAGAAGAAGCCAGCGCGGCGGCGCTATGAGAACTATGGGATGTATTCGGATGATGATGCTAACAGTGAT